>NC_053025.1:201936864-202075589 GCF_003073215.2 Triticum urartu | reverse complement strand
TTGCATGATTAGGATCTAATTAAATTGTGGGATGGGAAGTAGATGAGGTAGTACCTATTACCTGTATTATTATGAAACCTTTGGGAGTTACTTCTACGTTTGCTTATTATTATGCCATGCTATGCTAGTAGACGTGGATTGGGTGAGTGATATCCATTACAGATGTGAGTTGATAATTTTAAAAGGTTTATCTAAGGTGGCAACTTAAACACACATCTGGGTGGATTGAGGCACCTGATGTCTATCAGGACTTGCCTGTTTTGTTTGGACCGCCACCCAGGCTCAAAGGGATCATAAGATCTTTCATGCTAGAAACTTCCGTGTGCAGCCACAAGCCATTATGGGCTCTGGCATAGTTGACTAAGTTGTGCGAACTCTTACGGGGTGGACTAGCAGATGTAGGGGTTGTAGGTGGTACGGTCTACCCCACATGTAAGGTGCTAGCGCTTCTGAAAGACTGTGTCTCGGTCATCCGTTTTCTCAAACACCATGTAGTGCGAGAAAACAAACGGAGGCGATCGAGTCTTGTGGGGAAAAGTGCGCAAACCTCTGCAGAATGTATAAACTAATCATGATTAGCCGTGTCCCCGGTTATGGACAACTTGAGTATCTAGTACTTGAATATCATTGTGAATCTCGACATGTTACTTCTAATTAATGTTGTTGGGTTTTTAATTATTTTTAATTGGGATTGAGAATGCTGTCAACCATTCTCAATGTTTCACAACCACCATGATAGTTAAATAAATTTATTCCTTTGCAGTAGGGAAAAATTGGCTTTACGCAAAACTGTAACCATAGAGCTTTCCACCAGCCATATGTGCATATAGTATAGCTGTTTCATTCCATTATTCTCTATGTGTTACATTGCCAGCATATTCCATGTGCTGACCCGTTTTCGGGCTGCAACGTTAATGTTGCAGACTTTTCAGACGACGATTGAGGTGCGTTTAGGTCGTGGCCCTATACTCAGTGATGCCGCTGGAGTTGATGGACCCATTTATCTTCCGAGTCTTCCGCTGTTATCGATATTAGATGGCCTTCAGCCATATTTATTGTAATAAGTTCTTTTTCAGCCATCGATGTAATAAGTGTGTGATTGCAACTCTGCTATAAAACCTCGATGTACTGTGTGGTGTCAGCATTACTGATCCAGGGATGACACCGTAGCACAGTAGACATGATCCATTCGGGTCAGGTCGCTACAGAGATGGTATCAGAGCACACGCTGACTGTAGGACACGACCACTAAGTTAAAGCCATAGATCACTATTCTCTCCTCATTTTCTAACTCCTCATCTTTTCTACTCTATTAGGATGACGAACGTGAAGATTAAGTACGCTCAACCGGATGAGGGCACACCATTTGGATTTCACCTGAAGGAAGTCACCAAGTACCTAAAAATTGGATTACCAAGCTTCACGGGAACCTTCAACGCCACTCTGCCTGAAGAGGAGCGCTGGAAGATTCAAGCTCACGTTCCGGGAAGAACATTCGCGCTAATCACGAAACCCATAGATAGTGTTTTCAATGCACCAACCTGGAGTCTAGGAAGGAGCATGGCAGCCCATATCACCATAGGACGCATTGGAGAAGTTTACCAAGAAGACCTCAAGGACACTATCTACCAGATTTGCGGATGCCGAGATGAACAATGGGAGTTAGTCAGCACCAAGAAGGATAGATCCATTGCAGCATTCATCTAGGAGTTAAACCAGCACATTCGACGCCACGAGAACCAGATGTGCAATGATATGATAGAGTTGAAGAATGCGAAGGCAAGGATCATCGAGCTAGAAGGAAAACTGAAGTCTACACGCAAGGACTACATGGACGAGATCGTAGCTCTAGCAAGGCACAATTGCGATCTTAAGCAGGAGATTGAAGAACTCAAGAGCAAGTTAGCATCCCAGGAGGACAACGAGTACGTCACATGTCCGGACAACTACATCATCATCGACGACACCGATTCAGATCCAAGTGAACCCGACTTTGAAGACGAAGCTGGAGCAGATATCATGGAGTCTTCCACCGGTTCAAATTTCTAGATGACTGCCAGATGGTAGTAGTATTTTCCCCATGTAAACATTATAGTCGAGCACTTTTGCGATAGTTTTAGACCGATTGTAAGCCCTTGTTTGATTGATTGAAGTGATTTTGTGTGCATTTGCCTCATGTGCATATGGGTAGTGTTTTCCCTTTAGACCCCTCTATTCTTAATTCTCGTCTTTTCTAAACCCTCAGATGCCTCCAAGACGTGACAATGGATTTCCACTAGAGCTCACTCAGTTGATCCAGCAGCAAAATCAATTGATGCAGATGTTAGTTCAGAACCAACAGAACAACAACAACAACCCACCACCACCACCACCTGTTGACCACTTAGCCCGTTTCCTTAGGCTGAATCCGCTGGTGTTTTCCAGTAGCACCGAGCCAATAGTAGCAGACGATTGGCTCCGTAAGATAGGAAGGGAGTTGACCACTGCAGGATGCACGGATGGTGAGAAAGTGAAGTTTGCCGCACACCAGCTTGACGGACCCGCGGCAGCATGGTGGGAGAATTTCACAGCCACTTACCCAGTTGACACTGTCACATGGGATCAGTTTCAGCAAGCTTTCCGCACTGCCCATGTTTCAGCAGGAGCTATGGCCATAAAGAAGCGTGAGTTTCGCAACTTACGCCAAGGAGGAAGGACTATTGGCCAGTATGTGGAGGAGTTTAGTAAGCTAGCCCGTTATGCCCCAGATGACGTTGCTACGGATGCAGCTAAGCAGGAGAAGTTTCTGGAAGGACTGAATGATGAACTAAGCATGCAATTGATGGTAGCGAGTTTCAACAACTACCAGGAGTTGGTAGATCGTGCCATCATGATCGAAGGGAAGCAACAGCAGATTGAGAACCGTAAGAGGAAGTATGGACAGGGGAAGTATAACTCTGGAGCCCAGCAGAAGCCCTGTTTTACCCCTAAACCGGGATTTCAGTTTCAGCACACCCATGGAGGAGGTAGCACGCACAACCATAATGGCCACAAGAATGGTAATGGGAATGGAGGAAGCAATGGACAGAATCGCACCATCCCATCGACCCCAACCAAGAGAGATCTGAGTAATGTCACTTGTTTCAAGTGTTCGAAGACCAGACATTATGCCAATGAATGTCCTGAAGGCCAGAATGGAAATGGCAATGGAAGCTCTGGGAAGAAGCCGAACCCTTTCAATAGGGGACAGGTGAACCACGTTAATGTGGAGGAGGTCGAAGATCAGCCCGATGCGGTAATCGGTAAGTTTTTGGTTAAGTCATTTACTGCACTCGTTCTTTTTGACACTGGTGCATCGCATTCATACATATCAAGGGGATTTGTGGATAAGTATAACCTGCCAACCCAAGCCCTTAGGTCACCCATGTTAGTAAGCTCACCAGGAGCAGAGTTTATGGCTACACGATGGTGTGATCAGTTACCATTAAGGATTGGTAACTATGTGTTTCCCTCAGACCTAATAGTATTGGAATCTCAAGGATTGGATGTGATATTAGGCATGGATTGGTTATCAAAGTATGAAGGGAATATTGAGTGTGCTAGTAAGTCAATTTTGCTTACTACACCAGAAGGGAGAAGGATCAAGTATGTATCCCGGCATGTACCAAAAAGGACACAAGTGAATTGCCTAACAGGAGTTGTGCAAGAAGAAGTACCAGTGGTAAAGGATTTTCCTGATGTATTTCCTGAGGAATTGCCAGGCATGCCACCGAATAGAGACATTGAGTTTTTGATTGAGTTATTGCCAGGCACAGGCCCAATATCGAAGCGACCATATAGGATGCCAGCAAAGGATTTGGTGGAAATTAAGAATCAGATTAAGGAGTTATTGGATAAAGGTTACATTCGCCCAAGTTCTTCACCTTGGGGATCACCCGTACTTCTAGTGGAAAAGAAGGATGGATCATTAAGGATGGTTGTAGATTATCGAGGATTGAATGAAGTAACCATCAAGAACAAGTACCCACCGCCGATGATTAATGATCTGTTTGATCGATTGCAAGGAGCTAAAGTGTTTTCCAAGATCGATTTGCGATCAGGGTACCATCAGTTGAAGATTCGAGAGCAGGACATACCTAAGACAGCATTTACCATGAGATACGGATTGTATGAGTATACCGTTATGTCATTTGGATTGACTAACGCACCTGCCTATTTTATGAACCTGATGAACAAGGTATTTATGGAGTTTTTGGATAAGTTCGTCGTAGTGTTCATTGATGACATCTTGATTTATTCAAAGAATGAAGAGGAACATAAGGAACATTTGCGTTTGGTTTTGGAGAAACTAAGGGAACATTAGTTATATGCCAAATTTAGCAAATGTGAGTTTTGGTTGAAGGAAGTAGGATTCCTCGGACACGTTATATCCGGAGAAGGTATAGCAGTTGACCCCACAAAGGTTGAGACCGTAACCGAATGGGAAGCACCAACAACAGTTGGAGAGATCCGGAGTTTTCTTGGACTCGCAGGATACTACCGGAGATTTATTGAGAATTTTTCAAAGATTGCGAAGCCTATGACGGAATTGTTGAAGAAGGATACTAAGTTCAAATGGACTGAGGAGTGTGAGGCTAGTTTTCAGGAGTTGAAGAAACGATTGGTTACCTCACCAGTGTTGATATTGCCAGATTAGACCAAGGATTATGAGGTGTATTGCGACGCTTCACGTCGAGGACTTGGAGCAGTGCTTATGAAGGAAGGAAGAGTTGTTTCGTATGCTTCACGACAACTGAAGCCTCATGAGTTGAATTATGCCACGCATGATTTGGAGTTAGCAGCCGTAGTGCATGCATTGAAGACGTGGAGACATTTCCTCATTGGAAATCATTGTGAGGTGTACACGGATCATAAGAGTTTGAAGTACATTTTCACGCAGAAGGAGTTGAACCTCCGACAGAGGAGATGGTTGGAGCTCATCAAGGATTATGACATGAGATTGCATTACCATCCCGGAAAGGCTAATGTAGTAGCTGACGCATTGAGCCATAAGAGCCATGTCAATACGATAATGACGGGGAAAATACCCAAGGAGTTAGCAGAAAACCTTCGTGAACTATGTTTGGAAATGGTTTCGAGAGGCTATGTAGCCGCATTGGAGATTCAATCAACATTGATGGATAAGATCAGAGAAGCTCAGAAATCTGACAAAGAGATTGCTGCTATAAAGGAGAAACTTAGCAAAGGAAAATCAAAGGGATTTCGTGAGGATGAGCACGATACCCTATGGTTTGAGGACCGTGTTTATGTGCCCAATGACCCGGAGATCAGGAAGTTGATTTTGCAGGAGGCACATGATTCACCGTATTCGATTCACCCAGGGAATACCAAGATGTATTTGGATTTGAAAGAAACATTTTGGTGGACCGGAATGAAGAAGGATATTGCAGCATATGTGGCAGTTTGTGACGTATGTCAGAGAGTAAAGGCAGAGCATCAGAAGCCGGCAGGATTGTTACAACCATTGCCGATACCCGAATGGAAGTGGGATAAGATGGGCATGGATTTTATCACAGGACTACCCAGGACGAAAGCAGGGTATGACTCGATATGGGTAGTAGTTGATCGTTTGACGAAGGTAGCACATTTCATTCCAGTTAAGACCACTTACACCAGTACTAAGTTGGCAAAGATATACATGACTAGGATCATTTGTTTGCATGGAGTTCCGAGGAGTATCGTATCAGATAGAGGAACCCAATTTACCTCAAAGTTTTGGAATCAGTTGCATGAAACTTTGGGAACCAGACTAGAGTTCAGCACAGCTTTTCATCCGCAGACAGATGGACAGACCGAGAGAGTCAATCAGATTTTGGAAGATATGTTGAGAGCTTGTGCACTAGATTATGGATCTAATTGGGACGATAACTTGCCGTATGCGGAGTTTTCTTATAACAACAGTTATCAAACCAGTTTGAAGATGGCACCTTTCAAAGCTTTATACGGAAGGAGGTGCAGGACACCGTTGTCATGGAACGAAGTTGGAGACCGACAATTCTTTGGATCAGATTTGATTAAGGAGTCTGAACGGAAAGTTAAGTTGATTCGCGATAGGCTCAAGGTAGCCCAGTCCAGGCAGAAGAGCTACGCAGATTCTAAACGCAAGGAGATAGTTTACGAAACCGGAGATAGAGTTTATCTTCGAGTATCCCCACTTCGAGGAGTTAAGCGCTTTGGAGTTAAGGGAAAATTAGCACTGCGTTTCGTTGGACCGTTTAAGATCTTGAAACGTATGGGAGAAGTCGCGTATAAGTTGGAATTTCCAGAGGGACTGTCAGGAGTTCATGATGTATTTCATGTTTCTCAGTTGAAGAGATGTCACGCCGAGATGGCGGAGGTACCGCTAAGAGATACCGTGCCGCTTGAAGCGATTCAGTTGAAGGACGACTTAACATATGAGGAGAAGCCAGTCAAGATTCTCGATTATGCCAGCAAAGTTACCCGCAGCAAGGTTATCAAGTTTTGCAAAGTTCAGTGGAACCACCATTCAGAGGATGAAGCCACCTGGGAGAGAGAAGAAGATTTACTCAAAGACCACCCTCAATTATTTTCTAGCCAACCCGAATCTCGAGGGCGAGATTCATCTTAAGGGGGGTAGGTTTGTAACATCCCAAATTTTCAATTTGGAATGTTATACACTAGATCATCATGCATAACATATTTTCTTGCATCTTGGCCGATCCTAGAAATTTCATGCAACTCAAGGACCTCCGGAGAGAGTTGGAGATTTCGTTATTTTCATATTTGAGAGTTTCTCAAATTTTGAAAAGAGGATCGTTTGATTTATTTGTTTTATCTTCAATAAATTTTCCGGTGTCAAAATATGAGAGAGGGAATAATATGACTTTTCCAAAATTTAGGAAAATGAAGATTTAATAAATAGATCAATTTTTGTTTGCCGGAGTTTTATTTGCATTTTGTTTGGATAGGGAAAAATGCGCGTTTTCGAAAATTGCATTTTAGGTCCGGAGAAAAGTTCATTTTGTTCGGCTCATTTTTAGGAGTCGAGGAAAATTTACTTTAGATTTTTCGGAGTTCGTTTAGATCTCTTTTTGTTTTTTTCTCTGCGCGCTGAACCGTTTATAAAAAAAAACTGGAGCAGGCCGGCCAGGCCAAGGCCCAGCCGGGCCGAAGGCCACCGCGCCCCAGGCCACCGCGCGCCTAGCGCCAGGCGCCAGGGAGCCGGTGCTGCCGCCTCTTGCTCTACGAATCCTTTTAGGATTCTAGGGTAGCCCTTGCCCCTTTTTCCTTTGTTTCGTTATTCCTAGTCCTACTCCGTATATTCTTTCCTATTCCTAGTCTAATTCCTTGCCCTCTACCCCATGTAAACCCCTCCCCTCTCCAATATAAATACCCAAGCACCCCCCCCTCTAAACATCAAATCAAAGCCCCTCTCCTCCACACCACACCTTGCCACCCCACGCCGCGCCGCCGCACCACCTCACCCGCGCGCCGCCCTAAGCCGCCGCCTCACCCGCGCCGCACCGCCACCCCACACCCGCGCCGCCGCCGCACCTTGCCACCGCCGCCCCACGCCCACGCTGCCGGAGCCCCTCGCCGGAGACCTCGCCGGAGGTAGCCCCGCGCTACATCTATTCTTTTTCTCGGATCGTTTTCTTCTAATCGTTCCGATTCTTTTCTTCTCTAAACCGTTCCGGTTTTCTAGATCGGTTTTTCGTTCGGTTTTTCCTCTCCGAAACCCTAGATCGGATTCGTTTTCTTCTCCGATTTAGTTGTCTTTGGACTGTTCGCCGGACCGTTCGTCCTAACGAACGTGATCACCGGATTTTTTCTAGGTTAACGACGTCCATTCGTATAACCGTTCTTCTTTTTCTTTTCGTCGGATTTATTCCGCGATCGCGATCTTAGATCCGATCTTCTTTCTAGTTTTTCTTTTCGCTCGTTTATCGGAATCAGGTGATTCAAGCGCCTGGAGTTTCGTCTCGAAACCGCCGTTCCGTCTAATCAACTTGAACAAGCTTTTGTCCCGTTAAAAATTTGACCTAGTTTCAACTTGCTAGAACCGAGTTGTTTGCTTCCGCCGTTTGTTTTCCGTTTCTTTGTTCGGTTCGTTCGTTCTTTGCAACCGGAGTTCTTAAATTGAACTTTGTGGTTCGTTCTCTTGTTCGAGTTTTACCTGTGCATTAGATGAGTACTTATTGTATGCTTGTTGTTTGTCTGCGATAGATTACCCGGATTGCGCCGCTTGTTACTTCGAAAACCCTAGGACTCGCGGATCATCAGCAAGGAAAGTAACACTTTGTTCATACCTTTTCTACAACCCATGTTTTATTGCATTAGATCAATCCTCTCACATTGCATGATTAGGATCTAATTAAATTGTGGGATGGGAAGTAGATGAGGTAGTACCTATTACCTGTATTATTATGAAACCTTGGGAGTTACTTCTACGTTTGCTTATTATGCCATGCTATGCTAGTAGACATGGATTGGGTGAGTGATATCCATGACAGATGTGAGTTGATAATTTTAATGGTTTATCTAAGGTGGCAACTTAAACACACATCTGGGTGGATTGAGGCACCTGATGTCTATCAGGACTTGCCTGTTTTTTTTGGACCGCCACCCAGGCTCAAAGGGATCATAAGATAATTCATGCTAGAAACTTCCGTGTGCAGCCACATGCTACTATGGGCTATAGCATAGTTGACTAAGTTGTGTGAACTCTTACGGGGTGGACTAGCAGATGTAGGGGATGTAGGTGTACTGGTCTACCCCACATGTAAGGTGCTAGTGCTTCTGAAAGACTATGTCTCGGTCATCCGTTTCTCAAACACCATGTAGTGCGAGAAAACAAACGGAGGCGATCGAGTCATGTGGGGAAAAGTGCGCAATCCTCTGCAGAGTGTACAAACTAATCGTGATTAGCCGTGTCCCTGGTTATGGACAACTTTAGTATCTAGTACTTGAACATCATGTGAATCTCGACATGTTACTTCTAATTAATGCTGTTGGGTTTTAATTGTACTTTTAATTGGGATTGAGAATGCTGTCAACCATTCTCAATGTTTCACAACCACCATGATAGTTAAATAAACTTATTCCTTTGCAGTAGGGAAAAACTGGCTTTATGCAAAACTGTAACCATAGAGCTTTCCACCAGCCATATATGCATATAGTATAGCTGTTTCAGTCCATTACTCTCTATGTGTTACTTTGCCAGCATATTCCATGTGCTGACCCGTTTTCGGGCTGCAACTTCTCATGTTGCAGACTTTTCAGACGACGAGTAAAGAGCTTTTAGGTCGTGGTTCTATACTCAGTGATGCCGCTGGAGTTGATGGACCCATTTATCTTCCGAGTCTTCCACTGTTATCGATATTAGATGGCCTTCAGCCATATTTATTGTAATAAGTTCTTTTTGAGCCATCGATGTAATAAGTGTGTGATTGCAACTCTGCTATAAATCCTCGATGTACTGTGTGGTGTCAGCATTACTGATCCAGGGATGACACCGTAGCACAGTAGACGTGATCCATTCGGGTCAGGTCGCTACAAATGTTTCAAAGGGAAACAGAGAGTGTGCAATCCCATCTCGGTGAGACCGAGATCCCTATCGGTGAGACCGAACTGATTAGGGTTTCTGGAAGTGGCTATGCCAAACGAACTCGGTGGCGCCAGATAGATCAAATCGGTGGGGCCGATTTTGACTTTTGGTTTGGACATATGTGGATATGAGAAAGTGGTTGAGGGCTATTGGAGCATATCACTAAGCATTTTGAGCAAGCAAGCCATTAAGCAACACCTCATCCCCTTTTAATAGTATTGGCTTTTCCTATGGACTCAATGTGATCTAGTACCACTAAAATAAAATGTAGAGTCTTGGGCTTGAGCTAATATGTGTCCTTAGCAATTTGAGAGGTCCACATTCCTAGTCCATGACATGCCAATCATTGAACTTTATAAAATGATCATCTTGAAAGAGCATTAGTTCAATGAGCTATATGTTGTTAGCAATTACCAAAACCACCAAGGGATAGTTGCACTTTCAATCTCCCCCTTTTTGGTAATTGATGACAACATATAGATCAAAGCTTCGACAAATGATAATAAGATTGAAATACATCGTCTCTTTGATAAGTATGTGATAAGCAAGAGCTCCCCCTGAATTTGTGCATTATTTAAAATGTTCTTTTGAATGCAAATGCACAATCAATTAGGATCTTGGTTTACTCTTCCATGTCACATACATCTTGGTGGAGCGCTCAAAATGATAGAAAGTAAAAACATGCACTCATCACCAAAGCAAAGTGAGTGATCATATAGAATAGATAAGAGATATAAAAGATAACATCATTCAAGCATAAGCATTAATGTATGATATGATCAACCACATGATCATACAAGTATCTCACACACATAGACATATAGTATCAAGCAAGCACACAAATAAGTATCAACCAAATAGCAAAGAAGACAAAAGAAGAAAAGCTCTCTCTCTCTCGAAGCCTATGATCTATACACTTTCTCCCCCTTTCACTACAAAAAAATACACTTCCGTGATGATACGTGTTTGTCACAGTAGGTCACGTTTTCTGCCATGCATGTACATCCATGACGAATTTATGACAGAATCAAGATAGTCATACATGTGCTCTCGTAGAAGTTTTCCATGACATTACCATAATTATCATCACGGAAGTGTCCACTTCCATGATGATAAATAGCGCGTCATAGAAGTGCTTTCGTCAAGGGTGACCGACACGTGGCATCCTCCGTAACGGAATGCCATTAAGCTATCGGGTCCGGTTTTGGATCCAATAACCCGTTAATAGCCCCAACCAATGGGGATTTACCACGTGTAAAATCATCATTGGCTGGAGGAAACACGTATCGGCTCATCTTGATAACCCACAAGTATAGGGGATCGCAACAATTTTCGATAAGTAAGAGTGTCAAACCCAACGAGGAGCTAAAGGTAGAACAAATATTCCCTCAAGTTCTATCAACCACCGATACAACTCTACGCATGCTTGACGTTCGCTTTACCTAGAACAAGTATGAAACTACAATTACTTTGTAGGTGTTGTTGGATAGGTTTGCAAGATAATAAAGAGCGCGTAAATAAAAAGCAGGGAATGTTTAGATAAAGAAACAATAAAGTAGATATAGCGAGTGTGGAAAAGTGGTGGTAGGAATTTGCGAAATTATCCCTAAGCAATTGACTACTTTACTAGACCGATATCAAGTTTTATGTGGGAGAGGCCACTGCTAGCATGTCATCCCTGACTTGGAATTCTATGCACTTATGATTGGAACTATTAGCAAGCATCCGCAACTACTAACGTTCATTAGGGTAAACCCCAACCATAGCATTAAGATATATTGGTCCCTTCAATCCCGTACGCCATCAATCTCTATGCTAGCTTGACCTTCTGTCACTCTGCCCTCAATACATAGTCCTATCAACATTACAACTAACCCTATGTGTGATCCACGGGCGCGCCTCATATAATGCACCAAAGCACAGCAAACATAACCACAAGCAAATTAAATCAATCATATCAATTCATCAACCACGATAGGACAACGAAAATCTACTCAGACATCATAGGATGGCAACACATCATTGGATAATAATATGAAGCATAAAGACCAATGTCAAAGTAGAGGGTACAGCGTGTTGCGGAGAGAGTGACGCTGTAGATAGAGGGGAAGGTGTATGGAGATGTTCTGAAGATGGCGGAGGTGTTGTGCAGATCGCGGTGATGATGATGATGGCCACGGCAGCGTTCCGGCGCCACCGGAAAGAGAAGGGGAGAGGGCCCCTTCTTCTTCTTCTTCTTGACCTCCTCCCTAGATGGGAGAAGGGTTTCCCCTCTGGTCCTTGCCTCCATGGCATGGGAGGGGCGAGAGCCCCTCTGAATGGATCTGTCTCTCTGTCTCTCTCTGTTTCTGCGTCTCTCGTCTACCCTTTCACCGTTTCGTATATATATGGAGATCCGTAACTCCGATTGAACTGAAACCTTGCCGATATTTTTTACTGAAAATAGCTTTCTTGCGGCAAAAGAATAGGCAGCAAACGCCTTACGAAGGGCCCAGAGGGTCAGCGGCCCGACCAGGGCGTTGGGGCTCACCCCCTGCCTCGTGGCCACCTCGGGCACCGTCTCGCGTGGATTTTTCTTCCAGAATTTTCCAAATATTCCAAAAATAAGCTCCGTCCATTTTATCCCGTTTGGACTCCATTTGATATGGATATTCTGTGAAACAAAAACATGCAACAAATAGGAACTGGCACTTGGCACTGGATCAATATGTTAGTCCCAAAAATAGTATAAAAAGTTGCCAAAAGTATATGAAAGTTGTAGAATATTGGCATGGAACAATCAAAAATTATAGATACGACGGAGACGTATCAGCATCCCCAAGCTTAATTCCTGCTCGTCCTCGAGGAGGTAAATGATAAAAAAAGATAATTTTTGATGTGGAATGCTACCTAGCATAATCTTGATCATATGTCTAATCATGGCATGAATATTAAGACACGAGTGATTCAAAGCAATAGTCTATCATTTTACATAAAAACAATAATACTTCAAGCCTACTAATAAAGCAATCATGTCTTTTCAAAATAACATGGCCAAAGAAAGTTCATCCCTACAAAATCATATAGTTTAGTCATGTTTCATTTTTGTCACACAAGAATGCTCTCAACATGCACAACCCCGATGACAGGCCAAGCAATTGTTTCATACTTTAGTAATCTCAAACCTATAAACTTCCACGCAATACATGAGCGCGAGCCATGGATATAGCACTATGGGTGGAATAGAATAATGAGGGGGTTATGTGGAGAAGACAAAAAAGGAGAAAGTCTCACATCAACGAGGCTAATCAATGGGCTATGGAGATGCCCACCGATTGATGTTAATGCAAGGAGTAGGGATTGCCACGCAACGGATGCACTAGAGCTATAAATGTATGAAAGCTCAACAAAAGAAACTAGTGGGTGTGCATCCAACTTGCTTGCTCACGAAGACCTAGGGCACTTGAGGAGGCCCATTGTTGGAATATACAAGCCAAGTTCTATAATGAAAAATTCCCACTAGTATATGACAGTGATAACATGAGACTCTCTATCACAAAGATCATGGTGCTACTTTGAAGCACAAGTGTGGCAAAGGATAGTAGCATTGTCCCTTCTCTCTTTTTCTCTCATTTTTTTATTATTAAATTTTTTATTTGGCCTTCTCATTTTTATGGCCTTTCTTTTTTTGGGCCTTCTCTTTTTTATGGCCTTTCTGTTTTTTATTCCTCACTTGGGACAATGCTCTAGAAAATGATGATCATCACACTTCTATTTATTTACAACTCGATACTAGAACAAAGATGACTCTATATTAATGCCTCCGGCGGTGTACCGGGATGTGCAACGATCTAGCGTAGCAATAACATCAAAAAACGGACAAGCCATGAAAACATCATGCTAGCTATCTTACGATCATGCAGAGCAATATGACAATGAATGCTCAAGTCATGTATATGATGATGATGGAAGTTGCATGGCAATATATCTCGGAATGGCTATGGAAATGCCATGATAGGTAGGTATGGTGGTTGTTTTGAGGAAGATATAAGGAGGTTTATGTGTGAAAGAGCGTATCATATCACGGGATTTGGATGCACTGGTAAGTTTGCGCCAACTCTCAATGTGAGAAAGGGCAATGCACGGTACCGAAGAGGCTAGCAAGGATGGAAGGGTGAGAGTGCGTATAATCCATGGACTCAACATTAGTCATAAAGAACTCACATACTTATTGCAAAAATCTACAAGTCATCAAAAACCTCGGTACTACGCGCATGCTCCTAGGGGGGTAGATTGGTAGGAAAAGACCATCGCTCATCCCCGACCGCCACTCATAAGGAAGACAATCAATAAATACCTCATGCTCCAACTTCGTTGCATAACGTTTACCATACGTGCATGCTACGGGACTTGCAAACTTCAACACAAGTATTTCTACAATTCACAACCACCCACTAGCATGACTCTAATATCACCATCTTTATATCGCAAAACTATTGCAAGGAATCAAACATATCATATTCAGTGATCTACAAGTTTTATGTAGGATTTTATGACTAACCATGTGAATGACCAATTCCTATCATCTCTCTTAAATAGATATAAGTGAAGCAAGAGAGTTTAATTCTTTTTACAAAAGATATGCCCATGCTCTAACAAATATAAGTGAAGCAAAAGAGTATTCTACAAATGGCGGTTTTCTATGTAAAGAGAAACAGGCAATCCAAACTTCAAATGATATAAGTGAAACACATGAAGCATTCTATAAAGCCATACTCAAAAGATATAAGTGAAGTGCAATGAGCATTCTATAAATCAACCAAGGACTACCTCCTATGAGCATGGTGCATAAAAGAAAATTTAAAATTAAATGCAAAAGACGCTCCAAGATTGCACATATCGCATAAACGAAACAAGTCCGAAAACACACTAATACTTGTTGAAGAAAGAGGGGATGCCTTCCGGGGCATACCCAAGCTTAGACGCTTGAGTCTCCTTGAATATTTACTTGGGGTGCCTTGGGCATCCCCAAGCTTGAGCTCTTGCCTCTCCTCCTTTTCCTCATATCGAGACCTTCTCGATCATCGAACACTTCATCCACAAAAAACTTCAACAGAAAACTCGGTAAGATCTGTTAGTATAATAAAGCAAATCACTACTCTAAGTACTGTTGCAAACCAATTCATATTTTGTTTTTGCATTATGTCTATTGTAATATAACTTTTCCATGGCTTATTCACTGATATAAATCGATAGTTTCATCAAAACAAGCAAACTATGCATCAAAAACAGAAACTATCTAAAACAGAACAGTCTGTAACAATCTGAACATTCACCATACTTCTGATACTTGAAAAATTCTGCCAAGGAAAAATAAAGAATTTGTATAGAAAGATAGTGCAAAAAGAATTAGTACCATTAGACATTCCAGTAAAATCGCACACTACAGCCAAAGTTTCTGTCCTGCACCGTACAAACAAACAAGCAATCTAAAACATCCTAAAGGCAAACTTTGGCACATTATTTTTATTTTAAACTTTATAAAAGCACACAACAGAAATAAATGACTCTCTAGAAATTCCGGGTTGTCTCCCTGGCAGCGCTTTCTTTAAAGCCATTAAGCTAGGCATATAGTGCTCAAGTAATGGATCCACCCGGATCCCAAGGTATATCAAAGCCAATTTTAATTAGCAATGATTTGGCATTTAGTAGTGAGCACAAAGAAACATATATCAAGCAATGGCGAAGTCTAACTCTCTTCCTATGCATCGGCATGTCATAAAAGAACAATGCATGCACACATAGTAAAGGCCAATGCATAGTATAAACAGTTTCTTGCAATTTTACCATGTTGGAAACATAGAGAGGTGGAGATATAGTTCCTCTATCATGATAATTGCAAGTTGGAGCAGCAAGCACATGCATATTATATCTATCAAAATTATCATGTGCAACGGTAAAAGGCAACCCATCAATATAATCCTTAATAAGCACAAACTTTTCTGATATAGTGTAGTAGGGAGAATTCAAATAGATAATAGGACTATCATGCATGGGTGCAATAGCAACAATTTCATGTTTAACATAAGGAACTATAGCAAGTTCATCTCCATAAGCATAATTCCTATCAGGATCTTGGCCACAAGCATAGCAAGCATCATCAAAAAGAGATATTTCAAAAGAATCAACGGGATCATAACAATCATCATAGCATTCATCATTCGGTAAGCACGAAGGGAAATTAAACAATGTATGAGTTAAAGAGTTACTCTCATTAGAAGGTGGGCACGGGTAGCTAATCTGCTCTTCCTCCTTTTGTTCTTCGCTCTCCTCATCATCGTTTTCATCCAATGAGCTCACAGTTTCATCAATTTCTTCTTCCATAGACTCCTGCAAAATATTAGTCTCTTCTTGGACAGTGGAGGAGTCCTCAATATATGGTTTAACATAGGCATTAGAAGCATAATTATCATAACAATATTCAACTATGGCAAAATTTTCAGATTTGCAAAATTTGGGCATCCCCAAGCTTGAGCTCTTGCCTCTCTTCCTTCTTCTCACATCGAGACCTCCTCGATCTTCGAACACTTCATCCACACAAAACTTCAACATAAAACTCGGTAAGATCCGTTAGTATAATAAAGCAAATCACTACTCTAAGTATTGTTGCAAACCAATTCATATTTTGTTTTTGCATTGTAGCTACTGCAATATAACTTTCCCATGGCTTAATCCACTGATATAAATCGGTAGTTGATATGTCTCCAACGTATCTATAATTTTTGATTGCTTCATGCTATATTATCTACTGTTTTGGACATTATTGGGCTTTATTATCCACTTTTATATTATTTCTGGGACTAACCTATTAACCGGTGGCCGAACCTAGAATTGTTGTTTTTTGCCTGTTTTAGGGTTTCGAAGAAAAGGAATATCAAACGGAGTCCAAACGGAATGAAACCTTCGGGAACGGATTTTCTCATCGAATACAACTCAGGAGACTTGGACCCTACGTCAAGCCACGTAATAGGAGGCCACGAGGTAGGGGGTGTGCCTACCCCCCCCCCCCCAGGCGTGCCCTCCACCCTCGTGGGCTCCCTGTTGCTCCACCGACGTACTTCTTCCTCCTATATATACCCACGTACCCCCCAAACGATCAGATACGGAGCCAAAACCCTAATTCTACCGCCGTAACTTTCTGTATCCGCGAGATCCCATCTTGGGGCCTGTTCCGGAGCTCCGTCGGAGGTGGCATCGATCACGAAGGGCTTCTACATCAACACCATAGCCTCTCCGATGAAGTGTGAGTAGTTTACTTCAGACCTACAGGTCCATAGTTAGTAGCTAGATGGCTTCTTCTCTCTTTTTGGATCTCAATACAATGTTCTCCCCCTCTCTTGTGGAGATCTATTCAATGTAATCTGCTTTTTGCGGTGTGTTTGTTGAGACCGATGAATTGTGGGTTTATGATCAAGTCTATCTATGAATAATATTTGAATCTTGTCCAAATTCTTTTATGTATGATTGGTTATCTTTGCAAGTCTCTTTGAATTATCAGTTTGGTTTGGCCTACTAGATTGATCTTTCTTGCAATGGGAGAAGTGCTTAGCTTTGGGTTCAATCTTGCGGTGTCCTTTCCCGGTGATAGTAAGGGCAGCAAGGCACATATTGTATTGTTTCCATCGAGGATAACAAGATGGGGTTTTCTTCATATTGCATGAGTCTATCCCTCTACATCATGTCATCTTGCTTAAGGCGTTACTCTGTTTTTACTTAATACTCTAGATGCATGCTAGATAGCGGTCGATGAGTGGAGTAATAGTAGCAGATGCAGGCAGGAGTCGGTCTACTTGTCTCGGACGTGATGCCTATATACATGATCATACCTAGATATTCTCATAACTATGCTCAATTCTGTCAATTGCTCAACAGTAATTTGTTCACCCACCGTAGAATACTTATGTTATCGAGAGAAGCCCCTAGTGAAACCTATGGGCCCCAGGTCTATCTTTATCATATCAATCTCCTACTACTTAGTTATTTACCTTGCTATTTACTTTGCCTTTATTTTACTTTGCATCTTTATCATAAAAATACCAAAAATATTATCTTATCATATCTATCAGAACTCACTCTCGTAAGTGGCCCTATAGGGATTGACAACCCCTATTTGTGTTGGTTGCGAGGATTTTTTTTGTGCAGGTGCGAGGGATTCGCGCGTAGCCTCCTACTGGATTGATACCTTGGTTCTCAAAGACTGAGGGAAATACTTACGCTACTTTGCTGCATCATCCCTTCCTCTTCTGGGAAAACCAACGCAGTGCTAAAAGAGGTAGCAAGAAGGATTTCTGGCGCCGTTGCTGGGGAGGTCTACGCAAAAGTCAACATACCAAGTACCCATCACATACCCTTATCTCCCGCATTACATTATTTTCCATTTGCCTCTCATTTTCCTGTCCCCCCACTTCACCCTTGCCATTTTATTTGCCCTCTCTCTCTATCCTCCCTCTATTTGCCTCTTTTTGCCCGCTTGCTTTTTTTTGCTTGTGTGTTAGTTTGCTTGCTTGTCACGATGGCTCAAGATAATACTAAATTGTGTGACTTCACCAACACCAACAACATTGATTTTATTAGCACTCCGATTGCTCCTCTTACCGATGCTGAATCTTGTGAAATTAATGCTGCTTTGCTGAATCTTGTTATGAAAGATCCGTTCTCCGGCCTTCCTAGTGAAGATGCCGCTACCCATCTAAATAGCTTCGTTGATTTGTGTGACATGCAAAAGAAGAAAGTTGTGGATAATGATATTGTTAAATTGAAGCTATTTCCTTTTTCGCTTAGAGATCGTGCTAAAGCTTGGTTTTCGTCTTTGCCTAAAAATAGTATTGATTCATAGAACAAGTGCAAAGATGCTTTTATCTCTAAGTATTTTCCTCCCGCTAAGATCATCTCTCTTAGAAACGATATTATGAATTTTAAGCAACTTGATCATGAACATGTTGCACAAGCTTAGGAGAGAATGAAATTAATGATACTTAATTGCCCTACCCATGGTTTAAATTTGTGGATGATTGTTCAAAAAATTTATGCCGGGTTGAATTCTGCTTCTAGAAATATTTTAGATTCGGCCGCAGGAGGCACTTTTATGGAAATCACTTTAGGAGAAGCTACTAAACTCCTAGATAATATTATGGTTAATTATTCTCAATGGCATACTAAAAGATCTACTTATAAAAAGGTGCATGCGATAGAAGAAATTAATGTTTTGAGTGGAAAGATGGATGAACATATGAAATTATTTGCTAATAAGAGTGTTTCTTCTTATCCTAATGATATGCCCTTGTCTACTTTGATTGAGAATAATTATGAATCTATGGATGTGAATTTTGTTGGTAGCAACAATTTTGGTAATAACGCGTATAGAGGAAATTTCAACCCTAGGCCTTATCCTAGTAATCCCTCTAATAATTATGGTAATTCCTACAACAATTCTTATAGAAATTATAATAAGATGCCCTTTAATTTTGAATCTAATATTAAAGAATTTATTACTTCGCAAAAGAATTTTAATGCTATGATTGAAGAAAAATTGCTTAAGATTGATGATTTGGCTAGGAACGTTGATAGAATTGCTCTTGATGTTGATTCTTTCAAACTTAGATCTATTCCACCTAAGCATGATATCAATGAGTCTCTCAAAGCCATGAGAATTGCCATTGATGAGTGCAAAGGAAGAACCGCTAGGATGCGTGCTAAGAAAGATGCCTTTATAAAAGCGTGTTCTTCTAGTTCCTATGAAAATAATGATGAAGATCTAAAAGTTATTGATGTGTCCCCTATTAAATCTTTTTTTTGCAATATGAATCTTGATAATGATGGGACTGAATATGATCCACCTTTACCTAGAAGGCATTCCAAGAATCCTGAATCTTTTGATCTTGATGCTAAATTTGATAAAAGTGGGATTGAAGAAATTAAAACCCTAGATGTTGCTAAACCCACTATTATGGATTTCAAGGAATTTAACTATGAAAATTGCTCTTTGATTGATTGTATTCTGAACCTTCTTCCAAAAAATCACATATATTCCAAAAAAAACTCCGTAAGTTTTTATCCCGTTTGGACTCTGTTTGATATGGATTTTCTGCGAAACAAAAAACATGCAACAAACAAGAACTGGCACTAGGCACTGGATCAATATTTTAGTCCCAAAAATAGTATAAAAAGTTGCCAAAAGTATATGAAAGTTCTATAATATTGGCATGGAACAATCAAAAATTATAGATACGACAGAGACATATCAGCATCCCCAAGCTTAATTCCTGCTCGTCCTCGAGTAGGTAAATGATAAAAAAGATAATTTTTGATGTGGAATGCTACCTAGTACTCAAATGAACGTTTTAGTGCATTCCAAACGTATATACTACCACTTCAATATGAACTAAATTTGAATTTGTTTCTCTATTTGAATTCGTTTCTCTGTTTTAATAAGATCTACAATCGTCATTATTGTCAAGTTAAACCATCGTTTGTGTATTATCTTCACAACACACCACATGATTAGTCTCGAGTTACATATGAACTATGTGTACTATATGAAGTCGAACTCGATTTTTTGAATCCACTTTATGTTGATTTCAAATCATAGTACATTTCAAGCTCTAGCTAGATCTTCACAAACAAAACCATGTCTCATATGTATAATGTGTTTATCACATTATGTATTGGTCACCGCCCCCTACGCCTACAAGTATTTAGATGTGAGTTGCAACCACCACACATTACCACAAATTCAAATAAAATGTGAGAATGTTCGATATATAGTATTGTTTAGATTGTTCGATATTTAGTTGTAAGCTGCAAACGCCACACATTATCACAAATTCAAATGAAATGTTAGATTCTTTGATGTATAGTATGGTTTAGATTATTCAACATTTAGCAGTGAGTTGCAAACGCCATGCATCATCACATTATGGTATAACATGTGCAAAACCACAACACGCGTATCACCGCTATATTCATGCATGCATATGTTTAAAACACTATGATCTCCTATTCAAATATATGAATCCACTTTCATATCAAATTATGATCTTTGTTAGTCTCTTACACCCACACAATCCTCTAACCTTTGTAGCTACCACTAACTTTCTCTCGTGCATGCACATGCCCTCCTCACCCTCCCCCTCCCTCAGCATTCTATCCATCGCGCACATTCATTTTATTTTGTTTAGGTCGTTCTCCCACCGTCTCCACAACTCCTTTCCGACACACACCGATCGATAAACCTCTCAAGTGATGTCTGCCTACAACATACACACGCACCTTAAATCTCCTCCTTTATGTGTCCTTGCCTCGTGTCCCTCATACGGTCCCACACACGTGTAAACTCTCACCCCTCTTTTCATCGATCTCACAACCACACACTCCTCCCCCTATCTAGCTAGTAGTTGGGCCTCTCGCACCACCTCCTAGCTCCATTTTCTCTGCCTATCCGTCTCACCGGGCCTTATTTGCCTCTAACAAATGGACGTACACCGACCGATCTCCCACTATACATATAGCTAGCTTGGTCCTTATAACTCGTTTTCCCCACGCGTCGATTGATCTACCTCATTAGTTATGTCTCTCCCTTCCTCCGACAAACAAAAATTGATCTACCGATCTAGTTAGGTTGGCTTACCAAACACATGGTTCCCCTTCATCATCCATGGATGTGTCCTGACAGATCTACCATGCACAGGCACACACAGAAACACATCCCCACTCTTATTGATAATATTGCAGTTCCACCCTCAGTTTGTCTAGTAGGCCTCTCCCACCATCTTTGAGAAGCAACTCCATCACCCATCCAGCACTCTACCCCTCTCCATCCCTCTCTCTCTCCTCTCTCTCTCTGTCCCATCCTATTTCCCGTCCTTCAGTTCTGTATGGATGTCGACCGATCTCCCTCAAGACATAGCTGGGTCTCTCCTTCTCAACACATATACGAGTCGTTCTACCTCTATAGTTAGGCAGCTGTCTACCCCTCCCCCACCCCCTCCCACACCACACACACACACCGATACTAACAAAGCAAACTTGTTTTGGCTCCTCTGACTATTGCCCTCACTCAGGTTCATCTGCTCCTCTGACTTGTTTTGGCTATCACTCTGATCTAACATTCTGACAAAGCAAACTGACTGCTGACCCTATGAATAGTTATAGATGAGATAGAGTGGATGAGAATCACAAAGTGCAGAGCTTTTGCAAAACAAATGAGTCAAAAACTTAGTTTTAGTTTTCCACAAAAAGCATTTTGGAGCTACCGATTTGTTAAACTCGGTGACACCGAAGCAACTTTTGGAGTCTAAACTAGTGAAATCGGTCAGATCGAGACACAGTTCGGTGCATCCGGGATTGCTAGGGTTTCACAGAGAGTTGAACTCGGTCACACTGATTTGCAACTTTGGCTCAGACCGAAAAGTGCAAGTGCAATGGCCTAGGCCAAATCGGTGAGACCGATTTCCACAACTCGGTCGGTCCAAGATGAGTTCGGCAGAAACCTAACCCTAAATTTTTGAATCAAACCTAATCTAAGGGATGTTCTTGCTGGAAAGGATGATCTCATATGTGGTAAAGAACATGGCATTTGCTTTGTGCTAAGAATCGGAGTAAGGAACATCACAAAGTTTCGAACTCATACCCTAGTTCGGCGGTGAGTTCACTATGGCGGCAAAGGCGGGGTTGAATTCCGTTGATGGAGATGCAGACCAGTGGCGGGAGGTCACTAGCGACGAGAGGACGATCCGGAGACCCGAGGCGGCAGAGCAGGACACGCGTGGGCTGACGGGTTTTGGAGTAATTTTGAAAATTCGACCCGACGATATATATATCCTGACCCTATCGGTGTGACCGAGTGGAGCAACTCGGTGGCACCGAGATGCAGAATCGCAAGCGGTTATCGCAACTCAGTGTGACTGAAAGGTTCTAATCGGTTGGACCGAGATTGAAATCCTAGATCAACTCAGTGAACTCAGTCAGACCGAAAAGGATGAACCGGTCATACGGAAATGCATAGAGAGGTTTTGGAATTTTAAGTCTATGATGAATCAGGTACTCTGAGTGCTCCTCACACAGAGTGTTCCAATCTAACTTGGTCAAAGTTTGTGATGTAGCATGAATAGAGTTTGATACGAGAAAAGCATAGATAGCTAGAGGAAGTTCTTAGGCATTCTTGTCCATCCATTTGGCAAAAGAAAAAGAGCCAAACAATCAACGCAACAAATGGATGTCCTCGAATGAGAAAAATATGCAATCAACATGCTCACACAATAAAAAGGCAAATGAAATATGTGACAAAGCATGCACAAACACTCTAGCATCTATCAAGCAATTTTGTGATGACTAGGTCACCTATATATGAGTATATTGACTGAGGAGTCAAATGGGAACATTTGATCGTAGGCCACACTCATTGTTTAAGCACAAGTGGGGTTACCACTTTTACATAAAGCATTGTTATGTTCACACCATTAGATTTGCTTTAGCTCAAATCTTAGAGTAAAGCTCCCCCTAGATGTGATATCCCCCCTAAGAGGGATGAACTTGTAACACCCACGATGCGGCTATATCACCCATGTGTCGGGGCACGACTTAGAAGCATAGCCGCATGGTAGGTTTATCGCCAGAGGGGTAATCTTCACACAATCTCATGTACTGAATAAGAAAGGGATAAAGAGTTGGCTTACAATCGCCACTTCACACAAATACAAGTTAACATACATCATCAAGAATACAAACAAGGTCCGACTACGGAACCAAAATAAAAGAAGACAACCCCTAATGCTAGATCCCCGATCGCCCCAACTAGGCTCCTCTACTGATTATCCGGAAAAGAAAACATAGTAACGGCCCGAATCCTCGTCGAACTCCCACTTGAGTTCGGTAGCGTCCCCTGCACTGGCATCATCGGCACCTGCAAACTGTTTGGAGGTATCTGTGAGCCATAGGGACTCAGCAATCTCACACCTGCGAGATCAAGACTATTTAAGCTTATGGGTAGGAGAATGTAGTGAGGTGGAGCTACAGCAAGCACTAGCATATATGGTGGCTAACATACGCAAAAGAGAGCGAGAAGAGAAGCAACACACGGTCAAGAAACTAATAATGATCAAGAAGTGATCCTAAAGCTACTTACGTTCAAGCATAACACGAGACCGTGCTCACTTCCCGGACTCCGCCGGAAAGAGACCATCACGGCTACACACGCGGTTGATTCATTTTAATTAGATTAAGTGTCAAGTTCTCTACAACTGGACATTAACAAATTCCCATCTGCCCATAACCGCAGGCACGGCTTTCGAAAGTTCAAAACCCTGCAGGGAGTCCCAACTTAGCCCATCACAAGCTCTCACGGTCAATGAAGGATATTCCTTGTCCCAGGAAGACCTGGTCAGACTCGGAATCCCGGTTACAAGACTTTACGACAATGGTAAAACAAGACTAGCAAGACCGCCCGATGCGCCCACATCCTGATAGGAGCTGCACATATCTCGTTCTCAGGGAAACACCGAATGAACACTACGTACAGCTAAAACCAGCCCTCAAGTTTCCCCGAGGTGGCGCCGCAAGTGGCTCTGGTTCGGACCAACACTTAGACAAGCACTGGCCCGGGGGGGTTAAAATAAAGATGACCCTTGAGTCTGCAGAACCCAAGGGAAGGTGATAGGTTGTTAGGCAAATGTAAAACCAAGGTTGGGCCTTGCTGGAGGAGTTTTATTCAAAGCAAACACTCAAAGAGTTCCCATAACACCCAACCGTGTAAGGAACGCCAAATCAAGGAACATAACACCGGTATGACGGAAACTAGGGCGGCAAGAGTGGAACAAAACACCAGGCATAAGGCCAAGCCTTCCACCCTTTACCAAGTATATAGGTGCATTAATTAAATAAAAGATAATAATGATATCCCAACAATATCCATGTTCCAACATGGAACATACTCCATCTTCACCTGCAACTAGCAATGCTATAAGAGGGGCTGAGCAAAGCGGTAACATAGCCAAACAATGGTTTGCTAGGAAATGTGGGTTAGAGGCTTGACATGGCAATATGGGAGGCATGTTATAGCAAGTGGTAGGTATCGCAGCATAGCAAAAGAGCGAGCAACTAGCAAGCAAAGATAGAAGTGATTTCGAGGGTATGGTCATCTTTCCTACAAAATTCTCAGAGTTGACGAAAGCTTGATCCTCATAAGCGTACTCAACGGGTTCCTCGATCACGTACTTGTCTCCCGGCTCTTCCCAAGGCAAGAACACAAGCAAAGGACCAACAATCAATCACGGTGCAATGCGCAAGCAACATGATGCAAAACATGGCATGACATGCAAGATGTGATATGTAATGCATATGCGTGCTCCGAAAGGAAAAGAATGAAAAAGGCATCAACATGGAAAACCAAGTGTGCCGCTGGAAAGATGAGATGATTTTGGTCGAAATCGATATAAAGATCACCGGAATCGGATGCACGGTTTGCAAATGGCAAGCAAAACAATAATGGCACAATTCTGCGATTAACAGCACGATGCCATCTAGAATGCAACAAGAAACTAAGCTACTGCACTCCAACATAACAACAAAGCACATGGCAGTGATCTACTCAAGATGCTTGACAAAATATGAACACTGAGCTACGGCTAAATCACACAAGAGCAGGTTCAAACAAGCATGGCAAAAATGCAAAAGATAACAGCATAACAGACTTAGAGAAAAAATTAACATGTTAGGAATTAACATCAGGAAGCAATGTTTAGAGCAAGCAAACAACATGCTACAGGAGAGGATCATAGCAAACCAAGGCATGGCATGAATCTACTAAATGCATGTAACAAAAGTTCCTTACTGACCATAAGCCAAAAAGGATCAGAAGATATGATGGCACCCATGTAAACATAGAAAGTTTCGTTAACAGATTCAAACTTAGCAGAAAACAGAGCATGGCATAAACAGAGTTATGAAGGCATCTTTGCGAGCTCGATACACTCATCACAAAGCCTAGCATGACAAACTAAGCATAGCAATAGCAAGAAGGCATGTTCATGAAGATAACCATTGCAAGAACAAGTTCATAACATACATGGATCAACTACAACAACCATGGAAAAATTGATTAACATGTAAACAATCTGCCAGGAACATTTTATAGCAAAAGTAGAGCAGGATTAAGTCATGCTAGGGTACTCCATAATTGCAAACAGGGGCATGGATGGATAGAGCACAACCATATGTCCAAATCATCCTTACTGAAGATAATCCAGACAAGCACGGATCTCACTGTAGCATCATGGATACATGGTACAAAAATAACAGCAGAGCAAGGACTTGGCAAAATCCTAAGTCCCTGAAATCGGCAATATTACAAAGGCTACTTTGCATGCTTGTGCTAGTCACCACAATGATCACAAAAACACAAGGCATGCACTCCTGTAAATATGGCATGGCATAGATCAAAATACATGTAGAGCTCATGCCCATATGCAGCACACAACAAATGTAGCAAAAATGACAAATGCTCAGAATCTGATAAGAATCAGCACCTAACAATTTATAGCACTCTTGCATCAGAGATTTGGGCATCAAGATGAACTCAAACAAGCATGTCACAATGGAACAAAATGAAGAGCACATCATGATGAACATTTTGATATCTGATGCACACAAAACCGAGCAATGTTCATGAAGTTATGATGCGTTGAACAGAGCAATAGAATGTGAGGGAAAAAGACTTACAGATATTTTTACCCCATGAAACAGATCTAGGGTTTGACCGCACGGGAAACGAGGCTCGCCGGAGTTGAGGCCAGAGAAGAGGAGGGAGACGGCCGGAGCTGGAGAGGGCGAAGGAGAAGTCACCGAAGCTGGGGTGGCAGGCGCCGGATGATGAGGGCAGGAGGCAGAGGCGGGGCACCGCGTGGTGGCACGCCTCGCCGGAGTCGGGCGGCAAGGCGGTGGCCGGGCGACGATGGCAGGCGACGGGCGGTGCAGGCGAGGCGCGGCGGGAGGACGCGGGCGGCGGCACCGTGCTTTGCGTCACTCGGCGGCATAGCAAGCGGGGCACGCGGCGAGCAGCGGCGGTGGGATCCATGCCCGGTTCGGCCCGGCGCGGGCCGGATCTGGGTTCGGCGGGCCCGCGCGGTGGGAGGCGTTGACTGGCGGCGGGGTTGGCGACGTGGCGCTCGTGGAGTGGAGGGAAGCGGCGGCGGGGTGACATGGCGACTCCTGGTTGGCGGGAGCGATGTGGAGGCGGACATGTCCGGCGGCGGAGGAAGAAACGTCCGGCGGCGCGAGGGGAGCGATGCTTGGGTTTGATCTGCGCGAATTTTTCGGAGGGGAGCATCTATTTATAGGTAGAAGGTGGTGGGAGTGTCCAAATGAGGTGTAGTTTTCGACCACGCGATCGTGATCGAACGGCCTAGAGGATGGAGGGTGTTTGGATGGGTTATTGGGCCACTTTGGAGGGGTGTTGGGATGCAACACACACGAGGCCTTTACGGTTCCCCGGTTAACCGTTGGAGTATCAAACGGACTCCAAATGGCGTGAAACTTGACAGGCGGTCTACCGGTTGTGTACCAAGGCCACTTGGCAAATCTCGGTCCATTCTGAGAATGTTTAACACCCGCTCATGAAAAGAGACAAGAGAGGGGACGCCGGAGGACGTAGGAGTGTTGGATTGCAAAACGGACAATGGGGAAAATGCTCGGATGCATGAAACGAACACGTATGGAAAATGAGATGCACATGATGACATGATATGAAATGCATGACATGAACAAAATACGAAACGAAAAGAAAAACCCAACCACGAAGGGAAAATCATATCGCATATCCGGGAAAGGCAAGAGTCGCAGTTACAAATATGGAAAATTGCATCTGGGGCGTTACAGAACTAACCTTGGGTTTTGTCGACGATGACTTCATCTAGATGTTGAAGATGTGGATGCTCAATGTTGATGTAGATCATTCGGAGCAATCCATTTGAGTGAGTTGCACTTTCAATACCTACACGGGTTAGTCCCGCAAGGAACAAACAAAGATATCGATGGACATAGAATGAATTTCATACATGATGATTTCCATGAAAGCATTAGCTTACCTTGTCCCTTGTCTTACCAACAAGAGGGTTTGTGACTCCTTGAACTAGTGCAAGATGTGGATGTTGTTTTCACTTGTCCTCGCCAAAATGATACGAATGGAGTATGTTGGCAGAGTCACCCTAAAGAACTCTCTAGTTCTTCTTCTTCGGGATCCACATCATCTTGATGGGAATCCTTGGAGTCATAGTTGTACTTGATGAAGTAGAACTTGATGTCATCTTGGGAACCCACTTGACCAAGGCCTTGGGAGCTTCTTTAAATGCATCAATCTCTTCTTGAAGCTTGTCCTTGCCTTTTTGCTTGTGGTCTTGTGGTGGAAGATCATCTTGATCTTGTGTCCCCTTGAAAGAAGTAGAATCATACTTCTCTTGTTGAGGAACAAACGTCGTCTTGGGGTATTGATCTTCTTCCCACTCAACTCCATTGGCATTGAACTTCCGTTCAAAACCAACACCTTGATTCTTCCGGTGTCTTCCTTGCTTGCGTACAATTTCCTCAAATTGCTTACTTCCGGAAAGGCTCTTGTAAACACCTTTCTCTATAATTCCTTTCAATAAGCTATTTTCTTTCTCAAGTGTAACTTGGCTAAGAGAATCATTAGTGGAATCAAGAGAACTACTAGAAGCAACAACATTGGATTTAACATGATCATTGTTACTACTAGAGGAAGAATCTTTCTTACTCTTGTTGTTAGATTTTACTTGTGGCATGTAAGTAGACAGGAGTAAACACTTGGCAATGTAAGAAGAACTTTTCTTGCGAAGATCATCATTGATTGCTTTTAAGAACACATGCTCTTGCTCAAGGTTGAGATTTTCAAAGCGTAGCTTCTCATGAGTCTTTAAAAGCTCTCGATGATCTTCCAAGGTAGTTTCATGAGCTAACTTAAGAGTGTTTGGTTGTTTAGTTAGACGCTCAATCTCCTTCTTATCATCATCATTCATTTTATCTTGTTTAGCATGATTAATGACAAGTTCATCAAAGTTTTCATCACTAGATTTGTCAACAAGTAAATCATCATCACCTAGCAAGTCAACTTCATCACTATTGAAATCAGCATACTCGGGGTGTGATACCTTTGGGCCTTCAGCCATGAAGCATCTTCCAATTCCTTCATTTGGTGAGTCAAATATGTCGTAGGAGTTCGTCGACACAAATGCTAGAACGGCAACACCTTCATCTTCAGTATATTCGGAGTCGGAGTGATAACTTCTCTCGGAGTGATTGTTGGAGTCGGAACCGGATACCCATTCACCAACATGAGCTTGATGTCTTTGTTTTGTGTAGCTCCTTGATGACTTGTCCTTCCTTTCCGAATCCTTGCTTCTCCGAGAAGTTCTTCGTTCATAACGATCATCTCTACTCCTTCTCTCTCTTTGATTCTTCTCTTCTACTTCTCCTTTTGGGTGAATCTTCTCTTCTTTTGTAGGGGGGCATACACTCATTTTAGTAGTGTCTGGGTCTTCCACAATTGTAGCAATTACGCTCACGACTCAAAGATCTTTTGTCATTGTAGGGCCTTGTCTTGGAACTTCTTTCTATGTTTCTAATCTTGTAGAACTTGTTGAAATTCTTCACCATTAGGCTCAATTCTTCATTGAGGGCTTGTTTCTCACCTGATGTAGGAGCATCACATGAGGCTTTGTAAGCACCACTAGACTTGTTGTGAAGCTCTTCTTTATCCTTGAGTGACATCTCATGAGCAACAATTCTTCCAATCACTTCCGTTGGCTTGAGATATTTGTAATTGGGCATCATTTGGATCAATGTGCACATGGTATCATATTTTCCATCCAAGGCTCTTAGGATCTTCTTGATGATGAATCTATCGGTCATCTCTTCACTTCCTAAGCTGACAATGTCATTTGTGATGAGAGCAAGCCTAGAGTACATTTCAGCGATACCTTCACCATCCTTCATTTTGAACTTGTCAAGTTGACTTTGAAGAACATTCAATTTTTATTCCTTGACGGAGTCGGTACCCTTGTGCATATCAATCAAAGTATCCAAAATTTCCTTTGCGTTCTCAAGACGGCTGATTCTGTTTAATTCTTCAGGGCACAATCCGTTGAAGAGGATATCGCAAGCTTGAGCATTGTATTGCAGCATTTTCAACTCTTCCACGGTAGCTTCACGGTTTGGTTTTCTCCCATCAAAGAATTCACCTTGCAAGCCAATACACACAATAGCCCAAACGGCGGGGTTATGTGCAAGAATATGCATTTTCATCTTATGCTTCCAACTAGCAAAATTAGTACCATCAAAGTAAGGACCTCTACGGTGATAATTTCCCTCGCTAGATGTCATAGTCTCCTAGGTTGTGAAACCAAGGCTATGGTCGCCAAAGCTATGGAAATCAAGGCAAATGGAGACCAAAGCTCTGATACCACTTGTAGGATCGAAAGTATGTCTAGAGGGGGTGATTAGACTACTTGACCAAATAAAAGTCTATCCTTTTACCAATTTTAGGTCTTGGCAGACTTTAGCAACTTAGCACAAGTCAAGAAATCAACCTACACATGCAAGTCTAAGAGTATAGCAGAGGAATGTAAAACATTTTCATATGAAGGTAAAGGGAGGAGTTTGGAGGGAGCAAACGCAATGTAGACACAGAGATTTTTGGCGTGGTTCTGGTAGGTGGTGCTATCGTACATCCATGTTGATGGAGACTTCAACCCATGAAGGGTAACGGCTGCGCGAGTCCACGGAGGGCTCCACCCATGAAGGGTCCACGAAGAATCAACCTTGTCTATCCCACCATGGCCATCGCCCACAAAGGACTTGCCTCACTTGGGTAGATCTTCATGAAGTAGGTGATCTCCGTGCCCTTACAAAGTCCTTGGTTCAACTCCACAATCTTGTCGGAGGCTCCCAAGTGACACCTAACCAATCTAGGAGACACCACTCTCCAAAAGGTAATAGATGGTGTGTTGATGATGAACTCCTTGCTCTTGTGCATAAAATGATAGTATCCCCAACACTCAACTCTCATAGATTTGGATTTGGTGGAAAAATGATTTGACTGGAAAGCAACTTGGGAAAGGCTAGAGATCAAGATTCTTGTGGTTGGAATGGAATATCTTGGTCTCAACACATGAGTAGGTAGTTCTCTCTCAGAAAATGTATGCTGGAAGTGTAGGCACGTTCTGATGGCTCTCTCTCCACAAATGAAGAGTGGGTGGAGGGGTATATATAGCCTCCACACAAAATCTAGCCGTTACACACAATTCACCAAATTCGGTGGGACCGAATCATGAAACTCGGTCAGACCGATTTAGTTCAAAATGTGAACATTAGGCTTTTCGGTGAGACCGACATGTCAACTCGGTGGGACCAATTTCATTAGGGTTAGGGCATAACGTAATCTTGGTGAGATGGATCACATAAACTCAGTAAGACCAATTTCTGTAATAGGCAAACAGAGAGTTGGTCAGGCAAACTCGATGGGACCGAATCGCTTATTTCATTGAGACCGAAACGTTACGAAAGGGAAACAAAGAGTTTGCATTGTGAACTCGGTGGCACCGATCGCTCATCTCGGTTAGACCGAAACGTTACGAAATGAAACAGAGAGTTTGCAATCCCATCTCAGTGAGACCGAGATCCCTATTGGTGAGATCGAACCGATTATGGTTTCTGGAAGTGGCTATGTCAAACGAACTCGGTGGCGCCAGATAGATCAAATCGGTGGGGCCGAGTTTGACTTTTGGTTTGTGACATATGTGGACATGATAAAGTGGTTGAGGTCTTTTGGAGCATATCACTAAGAATTTTGAGCAAGCAAGCCATTAAGCAACACCTCATCCCCTTTTAATAGTATTAGCTTTTCTTGTGGACTAAATGTGATCTAGGATCACATTAATAAAATGTAGAGTCTTGAGATTGAGCCAATATGTGTACTTAGCATTTTGAGGGGTCCACATTCCTAGTCCATGCCATGCCAATCATTGAACTTCCTGAAATGATCATCTTGAAAGAGCATTAGTTCAATGAGCTATATGTTGTTAGGAATTACCAAAACCCCCCAGGGATAGTTGCACTTTCACATACTCAACCATCATATAGTCTTCTATGATTGCTAACACTCACCACGTACACATGAGCAAAACGTTTTAACCGAACAAATAGAAAGATAGGGGCTTATGGTTTGGCCTCCCAACGTATTCACCTCAAGGGTGATGTCAACAATAATAACTCATGCTACCCATATCCAACTGGATATATGTGCCTAGATCTATCCTCACCACATGATGCTTGCCAAAGAAGAAAAATAAAAAGGAATAGGGAGAAAAACTTTGACTCTTTGCATAAAAGTAAATACATAAAAGTAATATATAGGCCCTTCGCAGAGGGAAGCAGAGCTTTCCATGCACTTATTTGTTTGTATGATCAACCCCTTAGTGCAAAAGAACGTCATGTTATATTGACCCTTATAATAGCAACCTTTATTATGCAGTCCATCGCTTTTATTACTTTACCATCACAAGTTCGTACAATGCTCAATTTTCTCTTACACTGGATGATCTCACACTTTTATAAGCAATTTTGATTGCCTTATTGCACCGATGACAACTTACTTGAAAGATCTTGCTCAATCCTTAGGTAGGTATGGTGGACTCTTGAAGATAAGATTTGGGTTTTAAGGGTTTTTGGATGCACAAGTAGTATCTCTACTTGGTGCGGAATATTTGGCTAGCAAAGATGGGGGGCAAGCACCACATGTTGAAGGATCTATGACAATATAACTTCTATGTGAATATGAACAAACATAAACCATTACATTGTCTTCCTTGTCCTAGAGTTCGTACTAAAATAACACCAAAGAAAATTCATATTCATAATACTCAATCCACACAAAGAACTTCAAAGAGTGCCCCAAGATTTCTATCGGAGAAACAAAGACAAGAACGTGCATCAATCCCTATGCATAGATTACCCCAATGTCACCGCGGAAATCCGCAAGTTGAGTGCCAAAACATATATCAAGTGAATCAATATGATACCCCATTGTCACCACGAGTATTCAATTGCAAGACATATATCAAGTGTTCACAAATCCATAAAAGTATTCAATCCGATAACAACAAAATCTCAAAGGGAAAAACTCAATTCATCACAACAAGATAGAGAGGGGAAAACACCATATGACCCGACTATATTAACAAAGCCCGCGATACATCAAGATCATGACATCTCAAGAACACGAGAGAGAGAGAGATTAAACACATAGCTACTGGTACAAACCCTCAGCCCCGAGTGTGGACTACTCCCTCCTCATCGTGGTGGCCGCCGGGAGGATGAAGATGGCCACCAGAGATGATTACCCCCTCTGGTAAGATGCCGGAACGGGTCTAGATTAGTTTTCAGTGGCTACGGAGACCTGCGATGGCGAAACTTCTGATCTAGGTTAACCTCGAAGGGCTTCGGAATATTTGGGAATTTATAGTGCAAAGAAGGGGTATGGGAGGCCATCGAGGTGGGCACAACCCACTTGGGCGTGCCTAGGGGCCCAGGCGCGCCCTGGTGGGTTGTGCCCCCCTTGGGGCACCCCTAGGTGCTTCTTTGGCCCACTGTTGGTCTTCTGGTCCATAAAAAATCCACAAAAAGTTTCGCGGTGTTTGGACTCCGTTTGATATTGATTTCCTGTAATGTAAAAAACAAGCAAAAAACAGCTACTGGCACTGGGCACTAGGTCAATAGGTTAGTCCCAAAAAATGATATAAAGTTGCTATAAAATGATTGTAAAACATCCGAGAATGATAAAATAACAACATGAATACTTCATAAATTATAGATACGTTGGAGACGTATCACTTGTCTAGTGTAGTCTACCTTCCGCTACATATCAATAGGTTGATTTCTACTGGTTGTCTTCAAAGATCTCATGTTTTGAAGACTTTCGTTAAAATCGCCTATTCACACCCTCTAGTCGATAACTAGCACTTTCAGGTCAAAATATTATTCATCCGGTCCTCACAGTGAAGTGACAAGACCCTACGACCTAGGTGACACTAGTCCAAGCGACGTGTTCGGGTTACCAAAGTCAACCTCACCTTATGCACTATGCAGTCACTGTCACTGCCCCTGTATAGCATGCCTCGCCTCGTCTCCCTCTCCCCTAGCACCACTCCATCTCCATCTCCGTCTCACCGGGGATCCTGAGGTCACTCTTCATCATCTCACTCTGCCCCCGCGTACCCTTGCCTCGCTCGCTGTAACACCCACGATGCGGCTATATCTCCCACGTGTCGGGGCATGACTTAGAGGCATAGCTGCATGGTAGGTTTGTCGCAAGAGGGGTAATCTTCACACAATCCCATGTACTGAATAGAAAGGGATAAAGAGTTGGCTTACAATCGCCACTTCACACAATACATGATAATCCATACATCATCCAAGGTACAAACAAAGGTCCGACTACGGAACCAATATAATGAAAGACCACCCCAAATGCTAGATCCCCGATCGTCCCAACTGGGCTCCACTAATAATCAATAGGAAACAAAACAACACAACGAACACGATCTTCATCGAGCTCCCACTTGATCTCAGTTGCGTCACCTGCACTGGTATCATCACGCCTGCAACTGTTTGGAAGTATCTGTGAGTCACGAGGACTCAGCAATCTCACACCCGTGAGATCAAGACTATTTAAGCTTATGGGTAGGAAAGGGGTAATGTGGTGGAGCTGCAGCAAGCACTAAGCATATATGGTGGCTAGCATACGCAAATGAGAGCGAGAAGAGATGCAACGCAACGATCGTGAAGCTAGAAATGATCAAGAAGTGATACTGAAACTAATTACGCACAACCATAACCCAAGACCCGTGTTCACTTCCCGGACTCCGCCGAGAAGAGACCATCACGGCTACACACGTAGTTGATGCATTTTAATTAAGTTAAGTGTCAAGTTCTCTACAACCGGATATTAACAAATTCCCATCTGCCCATAACCGCGGGCACGGCTTTCGAAAGTTCAAACCCTGCAGGGTTGTCCCAACTTAGCCCATCACAAGCTCTCACGGTTAACGAAGGATATTCCTTCTCCCAGGAAGACCCGATCAGACTCGGAAGCCCGGTTACAAGACATTTCGACAATGGTAAAAAAAGACCTGCAAAGCCGCCCGAATGTGCCGACAAATCCTGATAGGAGCTGCACATATCTCGTTCTCAGGGCACACCGGATGAGCGGTCCGTACAACTAAAACCAACCCTCAAGTTTCCCCGAGGTGGCGCTGCAAGGGACTTTAGTTTGGACCAACACTCAGAGGAGCACTAGCCCGGGGGGGTTTAAAATAAAGATGACCCTCGGGCTCCAGAAACCCGAGGGAAAAAGGCTTAGGTGGCAAATGGTAAAACCAAGGTTGGGCCTTGCTGGAGGAGTTTTATTCAAAGCGAACTATCAAGGGGTTCCCATAACACCCAACCGCGTAAGGAATGCAAAATCAAGGAACATAACACCTGTATGACGGAAACTAGGGCGACAAGAGTGCAACAAAACACCAGGCATAATGCCGAGCCTTCCACCCTTTACCAAGTATATAGATGGATTAATTAAATAAGAGATAATAATGATATCCCAACAATAATCCATGTTCCAACATGGAACAAACTGCATCTTCACCTGCAACTAGCAACGCTATAAGAGGGGCTGAGCAAAGCGGTAACATAGCCAATCAACAGTTTGCTAGGAAAGGTGGGTTAGAGGTTGACATGGCAAAATGGCAGGCATGATATAGCAAGTGGTAGGTATCGCGACATAGCAATAGAGCGATCAACTAGCAAGCAAAGATAGAAGTGGTTTTGAGGGTATGGTCATCTTGCCTGAGATCCCGCAAGGAAGAAGAACGAGTCCATGAAGAAGACAAACAGACGTAGTCGAACGGATCCTCACAAACGTGATGTTATCGGACCTAACCCGAAGAGGCAACACCAGAAAGAAGCAAGCAACATAGTAAACAACCAAGCATAACATGGCATGATGCACAATCAAGTATGATGCATGGCCGGTTTAAAGAGGCATGGCATGGCAAAGTACACAAACAATACTACAAATTAAGTGGAGCTCAATATGCAACTCCGTTGCATATTGATGAAACACCACGTCAATTATTTAGTTCTCTCTCGTTTAGGTACCCAACAACTTTAAATGTTATTAAACATGGCAAGAAATGAAGCATAAGAAAACTACACCTTTAAGCAAGTTTAAATGAGGCCGGAAACAACAACAACAATTCCGGAAAATCCTCATATGCATTAGCTATTTAATGCACAAACAATTTTAAACATTTTAAATGTTATTATTATGATGCGGATGACATGTGCAAGTTTATGCAATTTTTAAGAAAAAGTTACATGAACATGATATGAAGCATTAGTCACCGTGGTGGAAAGAAAGGGTGCCATGGCAATGACAACGGAAATGGTGCCACGACAACATTCCGGTTCCGATAACTCGATTGAGATGCCGGTGCAAAAGAAAGTGTGACGGGAGCGTGTCATGCGATGAACGGTGGGGTGATCCCGGATTCCGGGTTCCCACGAGTCGATGACATGGACGCGAGAGACACTACGGACACGGTGCAGACAAAGGGTGCATCTCATACAACACATGCAATCGTTCTCGGACGGTCGTCTCGGGGTTATACCTTCGAAGCGTGCGTTTCCGGACGGTTCAGGTTCGATGTTAGCGGAAGTAGTGGTTCCCGGTTTGGAGGGGGACTTGTCGAATTTGAGTCCTTCGGGGTTCGATGGTAGTGGTTCACGTTCTTAGTCACACAAGTTCCGTAGATGTTCAGGGTCATGCGAGGAACTTGATGTCCATGGAGTCTTTGCGGTTTGACGGTACTTGACGTCCAAGTGGTCTCTAGGGTACTTGGCATTTGTGCTACCCAGGTGTTCGGCGCCTGAAGTTGTACATGGTCCACGAGTCGTCGATCGTTCGGGGTCCGACTTGCGGGTCTTGCCGACAGCAAGTGGTACTTGGCAAGTCCGCGTAGTTGTACACATGTTGTAGTCGAACTTGAAAGATCCGAGGGCTCTGGGCGTCGTGGTACTTGGCGCAATCCGAGACAACGGTACTTGATGAACCGGATACGGTCTTAGAGGCACGGTCTTAGCAACAACCGAAAGCGGAGGCGCATGAAGGGCGATGTGGTATGCTGCTGCTTGTGGATGGCGTGGATGGCACAACGTGGAGGGTCTCAGCCACGAGCAGGGGACCGAGGCCCTGGCCATCTCCTGCGGGTGTTGCGCTGGACGGCAGCGGCCTTGCAGGAGAGGTTGGCGCGTGGGAGGAAGGAGAGTCCGACGAGGGGCTCGGCGATGGCGACGGCTTGAAACTGCTGCTGGTGGCGCTCGTGGCCATGGGACGCAAAATCTGAGGTCCAAGGCAAGGCGCAGTGGAGGAGCTTGGCGGCGCGGCGGCCGGACGAAGCAGGGAGGCGCATGAGGAGACTCAGACGCGGCAGGGTAGCGGTGCTGGCGACGGGGAGGTCTCGCCGCGTGGGTGAGGGCGCCTTGGGAGGCGGCTGGAGGTGCGAATGGAGCAGAGAAAGGGAGGTCGGGCGCTGCAGCGGACCAAGGCGGTGGCGCGAGCGGGGGATGCGGTGGTGCTGGCAAGGGAGGCACGCCATGGGGATCGAGTGCGGGCGCTCCTCCTGGCGTTGGCTCTGTGTGTGGCGGCGCACAGGGGAAGATGGGGATGGATCGAGAGAGGAGGCAGCGAGCAAGGGGATAAGGGGGAGATCGGGCAGGCCTCTTGGGCCGGCGAGGTCAGGCCGCAGGCGGGCCTTAAGCAGGCTACGATTATGGACTACTCCCCCTCTATTAAGATTTTCTAGAAGAATATAGATTTAGAGAAAGGAAGAAAGGGATAGGAAGAGAGTTTGGACGTGGGATTATTTCCTTGGACTCGCAAGAATGAGTTTGATCCAGAAAAATTGTAAGGAGAGATGTTGAAGGGCTTTGAAAGCAGCCCACTTGAAATGCATTCAAATGGGTTTGAATAGGAAGTGGGTGTTCGGAAGGTCCAAAAATGTAGAGATTTAAGGAGGAGCCTCAATAAATGGAGAAACAATTATCGACAAGGTTGGGAGATCGACTCAAAGCAGAAAATGCATGGGATTAAAATGCAAGTGTGTTATGGTTAATTCCAAAGTTAATGGAATATTTTAAATATAGCTCCCTAATAATATTGGGAGACTTTTATATGTTGTAAAGAGAAATCACCATGTGCATTTCCCTCAATTTAAATGGATCAAAGATCCCTGCAATTTATTTAGTTGAGTTTTAAAAGGGTGCATGATGACATGATGCAATGCAAGAGATGACATGATGAATGCAACAAAGCAATCGAAACACATGACAACAACGAAAAACATGGAAGCCGTCTGGAGCGTCGGTCTCGGGGCGTCACAACACTCCACCACTACGAGAGTATCTCGTCCCGAGATCTAGGATGGCACCGAAGAAAAATGGAAGAGGAAGAGAAAAGGTAAAACTAAGTTGCTTCTTGAAAAAACGAGTGAAACCATACACCTTGAGAGGTTGAACAATTTCGAGAAAAGAATATAATGGAGATGATCGAAATTGAAAACACTCCGTTAGAAAAGAGGAACAAGGAAGAACAAATTCGGACAGCACTCCGGTTGAAAAGAGATGCAAGACTTGATAAGTTGAAAAGAACTCGAGCAGAGGACACAACACTCCGGTTAAATGGATATGCATGAAAAAAAACACGATCCTCACAATTCGATGAGTGAAGAGAGAAACATCACAATGCCTCCAGAAGAAATAAAGAATGGAATGAAATGAACGGAGGGAAACAAGATCTTGAGAGAGCACTCTTACAACAAATGCTAGAACGGAGTTGTTGGATTATCAACAAAGAAAGGATAAGCTTGATATGGGCTTATGGAATACATCTCAAAATTATAAGGTGACAACCTTCCACTCACGGGAAAAGATTGGATTGAGGTCAACAACGAGATGACAACTCCTTTCGCTGAGTGGATAGGAGAAAAAAACATGGATCATTGATAGACACCACAATAAGCAACATTCCTTAGGGAAGGCTTTAGGTGAAAACTAACCCAAGGTAACTCCGACAAAAGGATTGATTGGTTGAAAAGATCCCTTTGAGCGAAGAGAAAATGATGGATTTAAATATGTCACTCTTTGAAAACTTGTGAATCATGAAACCTAAAGGGAAATTATCAAGAATTACATACCACCACCTCAAATGATAAGGTAGAAAGAACTGCACTTCCAAATGCAAGATAAAGAATGCTTGATCTCCTCAAAACAAAACATGTGTTGAGCACCATGTTTATTTTAGAGTATAGCTTGGCATATCATAACTCCGATAGAAATCTTGAAGAACAAATCGAGAATTAAAAGAAACCTTGACAAACCACCATGTTGAGACTCCATGAAGAACTTCGGTAATGAAAGAATGATCAAAAGGAAAGAGAGTTGAAAACACAAGGTGAAGCCTTGCAATGATTTAGATTTAGCTTCGAAATGATATCATTGAAATAGCTTGGAGCTTCGGAAACAAAAGATGAACAACTTAGCACCAACAAATTGATATCATGAACGAACTCCAGAAGAAAAGAATTGAATCACCTCAAGGAAACAAGAATAAGATTAACTGTATGTTTATCCTTCACCAATTAAATTGATGACGAGCAACGGATTTGGAATACTACTTATTCTTGTAGAAGGATTAAGATAGGCATAGCGTCAACTTGAGAAAGTCTTCAACGAATTGTCGGTAGGATTTGAAATAACAAAAAAGTTGATACGATAATGAAGGAAGAGAAATCTTGAACCAAACCACCGTAAGAATTGAAAATGAACGAAGAAAAGATAAGGAAACACCGGGAAGAATTAGAGAATGAATGAAGATACTTGAGGGAATTTAGATACATAAGAACGAAGAGATCATGATCTGATTAGAGAAAACTTGAATGATGCACCGGTAAGATTTGTAGAACGAGAGCTGAAGGCTGGAATGAATAAATCTTCTGAAATGATAGCCTTCAGAGAATCAAACTGACAAAGGTTCCTGAAATGCTCCGGATGGTTGAAAAGAATTCTCACAATGGAAAATAATTATGAGAGGATGGCATCAAGGTTGAACCATGAATCTTGAAGAGAATGGGGCAAGATTTAAGAGAAACTCTTCTTCGGTCTTCAAATCCTAGAATGACGACGAGAAACACCACCATGAATTGTTGAGATACTCCGGGATGACAAATAGAAAGGTTGAGCCAACGGTGAAAAGAATTTGACAGATCATGGAGAAAGACATATGACTGATGACAATTCATTATTATGTCAAACTTTGAGAGAATTTGAGAATAGCTCCGGAAAAAATAGAAGAGTCAGGTAAGATCCTGGAAAAGACCTGTGGGTTAGGGCCCACTGAAAAGATACATCGTTGAACGATTTAAAAGATAGATTGTGCCGGTTGAATTAAATGGCTTGAATGAGATAACATCCTCGAAAGAGCTTGAACGAAAGCATAGTGGAAACACGAATCTTTGAGATATCTTGAGCACTCCAGAACAATTGAATAGCGAGAAGTGGATGATTAAGAGGTGCACCGGCATGACAAAGCATTTGAAACAAGGAAAAGATATGATCGACAAAGCTTGACTTAAGACCACCGAGAATAAAAAAGAATGAAGAATAATAAACTTGAAGCTCCGTTAGTATCTTCATGAGAATCACCGGATAAGAACATTGACGGGAAATAATGGAGCGACTTCCCATCCATAAAAGGATACTTTATTACGACATCTGATTCCTTGAAGGAAAAAGGGGGGGAGGGGGGGAAAAAAAGACAACTTGGGACGGATAAAACAAACACCATTGGGAAAACTGAGAGGTGATCTTGCGAATGTTGAAATGATCGGATCCACTTGAAGAGAAAGACATCGGTTGAAAAGGATTAACATGACAATATCGATGATCAAGAAGGATTAGTATCCACACCGAAATATGAGAACACCGCTTAGGAAAGGTATGGAATCTACACTTGACTTTGAAGCAACTCGAATACGACAAGTGAAAACAAAACAATGGATTGGCTTGCAGAATAAGCCGGAAACAAATATATGATAGATCCCATATCGTATTAAGTGTCTGTTGGAAAGATATTCTAGGAGCTACTTGAATTCCCACTTATAAACTCCCGAAACTTTCTGGTTATGCAATCAGGTGTTGGGGATACAGGGGAAGCATAATATCTCACCCAAAGCTAACAAAACCTACATCCAGATGTATCCATCCTTCAACACATAACCAAGAAACCTTCGAAAATCATTTAACTCAACCTTCGAAAAGCATCCGTTATACGAGTTATGGCAATACTCCCGAACTCCCGCCCCAGTACTGGGTGGCGTCGAGGTTATCTCACCAACAACTGCATAAAAGATATTTTTGATGTCGGCGAAACTCAGGTATTCCAGAACTGCAGCGATAAAATTGTGACGACAACACCTCGGGGCTCAACTCCCCGAGACACTGCCACAACCCCTAAATGTCAGGAGGCACCAAGAAAAAATTTCTCATTACAAAACCATTGGAACGATTCCAAGATACCCGCGTGATCCTAAAAAAAATTCATGAAATTTGAGGAGAGAAGAGTCAAAACTCTACGTCAGGAGGTCTCACTAGAGCGATGAAGGGACTGAGGAGTAAAAAGAATCCTACTCTCCGATATATATAATCCTAAGACTCAAAACATTTTGTTCTAGACTCAACAACATTAGTGATTCGATCAAGCAGGGGGCTCCTAAGTCGGGGAAGGCTCTGATACCAACTTGTAACACCCACGATGCGGCTATATCTCCCATGTGTCGGGGCACGACTTAGAGGCATAGCCGCATGGTAGGTTTGTTGCAAGAGGGGTAATCTTCACACAATCCCATGTACTGAATAGAAATGGATAAAGAGTTAGCTTACAATCGCCACTTCACACAATACATAATAATCCATACATCATCCAAGGTACAAACAAAGGTCCGACTATGGAACCAAAATAATGAAAGACCACCCCAAATGATAGATCCCTGATCGTCCCAACTGGGCTCCACAACTGATCAACAGGAAATGAAACAACACAACAAACACGATCTTCATCGAGCTCCCACTTGAGCTCAGTTGCGTCACCTGCATTGGTATCATCGGCACCTGCAACTGTTTGGAAGTATTTGTGAGTCACGAGGACTCAGCAATCTCACACCCATGAGATCAAGACTAGTTAAGCCTATGGGTAGGAAAGGGGTAATGTGGTGGAGCTGCAGTAAGCACTAAGCATATATAGTGTCTAACATACGCAAATGAGAGCGAGAAGAGATGCAACGCAATGGTCGTGAAGCTAGAAATGATCAAGAAGTGATCCTGAAACTACTTACGCACAACCATAACCCAAGACCCGTGTTCACTTCTCGGACACCGCCGAGAAGAGACCATCACGGCTACACACGCGGTTGATGCATTTTAATTTAGTTAAGTATCAAGTTCTATACAACTGGATATTAAAAAATTCCTATCTACCCATAACCGCGGGCACGGCTTTCGAAAGTTCAGACCCTGCAGGGGTGTCCCAACTTAGCCCATCACAAGCTCTCACGGTTATCGAAGGATATTCCTTCTCCCAGGAAGACCCAATCAGACTCAGAATCCTGATTACAAGACATTTCGACAATGGTAAAACAAGACCAGCAAAGCCGCCCGAATGTGACGACAAATCCTGATAGGAGCTGCACATATCTCGTTCTCAGGGCACACTGGATGAGCAGTCCGTACAGCTAAAACCAACCCTCAAGTTTCCCCGAGGTGGCTCTGCAAGGGGCTATAGTTTGGACCAACACTCAGAGGAGCACTGGCCCGGGGGGGTTAAAATAAAGATGACCCTCGGGCTCCGGAAACCCGAGGGAAAAAGGCTTAGGTGGCAAATGGTAAAACCAAGGTTGGGCCTTGCTGGAGGAGTTTTATTCAAAGCGAACTGTCAAGGGGTTCCCATAACACCCAACCGCGTAAGGAACGCAAAATCAAGGAACATAACACCGGTATGACGGAAACTAGGGCGGCAAGAGTGGAACAAAACACCAGGCGTAAGGCCGAGCCATCCACCCTTTACCAAGTATATAGATGCATTAATTAAATAAGAGATAATAATGATATCCCAACAGTAATCCATGTTCCAACACGGAACAAACTTCATCTTCACCTGCAACTAGCAATGTTATAAGAGGTGCTGAGCAAAGCGGTAACATAGCCAATCAATGGTTTGCTAGGAAAGGTGGGTTAGCGGCTGACATGGCAAAATGGGAGGCATGATATAGCAAGTGGTAGGTATCACGGCATAGCAACACAGCTATCAATTAGCAAGCAAAGATAGAAGTGATTTCGAGGGTATGGTCATCTTTCCTGAGATCCCGCAAGGAAGAAGAACGAGTCCATGAAGAAGACAAACGGACGTAGTCGAAAGGATCCTCATAAACGCGTCGTTATCGGAACTAACCCGAAGAGGCAACACCAGAAAGAAGCAAGCAACATAGTAAACAACCAAGAATAACATGGCATGATGCACAATCAAGTATGATGCATGTCCGGTTTAAAGAGGCATGGCATGGCAAAGCACCCAAACAATACTACAAATTAAGTGGAGCTCAATATGCAACTCCGTTGCATATTGACGAAACACGACGTCAATTATTTAGTTCTCTCTCGTTTAGGTACCCAACAACTTTAAATGTTATTAAACATGGAAAGAAATTAAGCATAAGAAAACTACACCTTTAAGCAAGTTTAAATGAGGCCGGAAACAACAACAATTCCGGAAAATCCTCATATGCATTAGCTATTTAATGCACCAACAATTTAAACATTTTAATTGTTATTATTATGATGCAGATGACATATGCAAGTTTATGCAATTTTTAAGAAAAAGTTACACAAACATAATATGAAGCATTTGTCACCGTGGTGGAAAAAAAGGGTGCCACGGCAACGACAATGGAAATGGTGCCACGGCAACATTCCGGTTCCAGCAACTCGATTGAGATGTCGGTGCAAAAGAAAGTGTGACGGGAGCGTGTCATGCGATGAATAGTGGGGTGATCACGGATTCGGGGTCCCCATGAGTCGATGACATGGAAGCGAGAGACACTACAGACACGGTGCAGACAAAGGGTGCATCTCATACAACACATGCAATCGTACTCGTACGGTCATCTCGGGGTTATACCTTCGAAGCGTGCGTTTCCGGCTGGTTCAAGTTTGATGTTAGCGGAAGTAGTGGTTCCCGGTTGGATGGGGGACTTGACGAATCCGAGTCCTTCGGGGTTCGACGGTAGTGGTTCACGTTCTTAGTCACACAAGTTTCCGTAGATGTTCAGGGTCAAGCGAGGAACTTGATGTCCACGTGGTCTCTAGGGTTCTTGGCATTTGTGCTACCCGGGTGTTCGGCACCTGAAGTTGTACATGGTCCACGAGTCGTCGATTGTTCGGGGTCCGACTTGCGGGTCTTGCCGACAGGAAGTGGTACTTGGCGAGTCCGCGTAGTTGTACACATGTTGTAGTCAAACTTGATGGATCCGAGGGCTCTGGGCGTCGTGGTACTTGGCGCAATCCGAGACAACGGTACTTGACGAATCGGATACGGTCTTAGAGACATGGTCTTAGCATCAACAGAAAGCGAAGGCACATGAATGGCGATGTGGTACGCTGCTGTTTGTGGATGGCGTGGACGGCACAACGTCGAGGGGCTCAGGCACGATCAGGGGACCGAGGCCCTGGCCATCTCCTACGGGTGTTGCGCTGGACGGCAGCGGCCTTGCAAGAGAGGTTGGTGCGCGGGAGGAAGGAGAGTCCGGCGAGGGGCTTGGCGACGGGGACGGCCTAAAACTGCTGCTGGTGGAGCTCGTGGCCATGGGACGCGAAATCTGAGGTCGAAGGCGAGGCGCGGTGGAGGAGCTTGGCGGCGCGGTGGCCGAACAAAGCAGGGAGGCGCACAAGGAGACTCAGACGCGGCAGGGCAGTGGTGCTGGCGATGGGGAGGTCTCGCGGTGCGGGTGAGGGCGCCATGGGAGGCGGCTGGAGGTGCGAACGGAGCGGAGAAAGGGAGGTCGGGCGCTGCAGCGGACCGAGGCGGCGGCGCGAGTGGGGGATGCCGTGGCGCTGGCAGGGGAGGCACGCCATGGGGATCGAGTGCGGGCGCTCCACCTTGCGTTGGCTCTGTGTGTGGCGGCGCACATGGATAGATGGGGATCGATCGGGAGAGGAGGCCAGCAAGCAAGGGGATAAGGGGGGAGATCGGGCAGGCCTCTTGGGCCGGCTAGGTCAGGCCTCAGGCGGGCCTTAAGCAGGCTGCGATTATGGACTGCTCCCCCTCTCTTAAAATTTTCAAGAAGAATATAGATTTAGAGAAAGGAAGAAAGGGTTAGTAAGAGAGTTTTGACGTGGGATTATTTCCTTGGACTCGCAAGAATGAGTTTGATCCAGAAAAATTGTAAGGGGAGATGTTGAAGGGCTTTGAAAGCAACTCACTTGAAATGCATTCAAATGGGTTTGAATAGGAAGTGGGTGTTTGGAATGTCCAAAAATGTAGAGATTTAAGGAGGAGCCTCAATAAATGGAGAAACAATTATCGGCAAGGTTTGGAGATCGACTCGAAGCAGAAAATGCATGGGATTAAAATGCAAGTGTGTTATGGTTAATTCCAAAGTTAATGGAATATTTTAAATATAGCTCCCTAATAATATTGGGAGACTTTTATATGTTGTAAAGAGAAATCACCATGTGCATTTCCCTCGATTTAAATGGATCGAAGGTCCCTGCAATTTATTTAGTTGAGTTTTGAAAAGGGTGCATGATGACATGATGCAATTCAAGAGATGACATGATGAATGCAACAAAGCAATCGAAACACATGACAACAACGAAAAACATGGAAGCTGTTTGGAGCGTCGGTCTCGGGGCGTCACACTCGCCTCCCCCAGTACCACTATTCCCTCGCTAGCCGCTCCAACATCGAGAGCTTTCTCCCCCGTAAATCAAGCCCCAAAAACCCCACCTTCCAAACTCCACCATGGTCGAACATGAACCGCAAAGTATCCATATGAGCCGCGATTGGAGCATTCTCCCAAGTGACATCCTCGACCTTTGTTGTTCGTGTATGTATATGTTGAGCGTCGTGCGGCTGGCTGCATCCTCGAGGCAGATGCACACGGCTATTGTCGAAGCGAGGCCTAAGCTCTTCAAGACACCCTCCTTGCTACTTTTTGGTCTTGCGATATTTGCTCACCATGACACAGAGGCGTACATGATGGCCCTCGACTTCAATCTGACTTCCATTAGCCGAAACTTCTTTGCAGGTATGTAGTGGGTCACCGTACATCATTTCCCTTGACTTCGCTCCGATCACCATCGCCTGAAACTTCTTGGTAGGTATGTAATGCCTTGACATGAACTCCCACTGGATGGCTACCGTTAGAGAAGACAGGAAAAAGTTCGTGCTCATGAACTTCCAGACCTCCCAAGAGATTATCCTTCCTCCGTTGGATTATATAGGGTTTTACCATCGCGGTCCAAGTCATCTAGATTACCACGTCAGTTGGACGGACCTTGTTTTTTAGAAGATTGTAATCTTTCAAGTGCCCACACGAGATGCGGATTACACGGACTTCAAGCTAATTGCCTTGTTTGACCACAGACTTGTCCTGAATAATCAAATGGTTAGGAAGATATGGATATTTTCCTTATTTTATAGTAATCTATATAATACTAAATATGAGTGTCTATCAATGGCCATGTTTGTTTCCTCATTTTCATGATGTAGAAACATGCATCACACTGTTGGTTTCATATAACCATACATTAGGGAAGTCAATGTGCATATGGAGAACTCTATATTTGGAAGTAGTGAAATCATGTAATGCTTACCATGTGTACATACCTATATTCGCCCTTCGGCAATCAATGGCTATAATAATATTCTCACAAAAAATTTGTCCATGAAACATGAGTATATAACAATGCATGGTCTGTTAATATCCTTGAAGAAATTGTTTGTGAGGACAGAACATGATTACGTAACATGCATGAAATGGTAGTTTCCTGTGAAGAATCAATTGCGAGATAACATGAGTATAACCTTGCATGGAACTTCTACATTTTCGAACCCAGTATACATTTCCCTGTATTTTCCTCTCAGTTCCAACAGGGACATATCAATGTTGTTTCTTGCATTATCCTACACATACTCTGAATAATGGTGATCTTACATTAACAATGTCTGTCCTTTTTGATATGATGCATGATACGTCTCCAATGTATCTATAATTTTTGATTGTTCCATGCTGTTATATTATCAATCTTGGATGTTTTATAATCATTTATAGTCATTTTATATCATTTTTTGGTACTAACCTATTGACATAGTGCCAAGTGCCAGTTGTTGTTTTTCCATGTTTTTTACATCATAGAAAATAAATACCAAATGGAGTCCAAATGCCATGAAACTTTATGGAGATTTTTTATGGACCAAAAGACACGTAATGGGCCCTGGCTGCGCCTAGGGGGTGCTCCGAGGAGAGCACAACCCACCAGGGCATGCCAGGAGGCCTAGGCGCGCCCTGGTGGGTTGTGCCCACCTTGGGTGCCCCCCGGACCGCCTATTTGCTCTTTAAATACCCCAATATTCCCAAAACCCTAGGGGAGTCGACGAAATATTGATCCAGCCGCCGCAGAGTCCAGAACCACCAGATCCAATCTAGACAACATCTCAGATGGGGTTCACCACCTCCATTGGTGCCTCTCCGATGATGCGTGAGTAGTTCTTTGTAGACCTTAGGGTCCGTAGTTAGTAGCTAGATGGCTTCCTCTCTCTCTGAATTCTCAATACAATGGTCTCTTGGAGATCCATATGATGTAACTCTTTTGCGATGTGTTTGATGGGATCGATGAACTTTGAGTTTATGATTAGATCTATCTTTTTATATCCATGAAAGTATTTGAGTTTCTTTGATCTCTTTTATGCATGATGTCTTATATCCTCGTATTTCTTCTCTAATATTTGGGTTTTGTTTGTCCAACTTGATCTATTTATCTTGCAATGGGAAGAGGTGCTTTGTAGTGGGTTCGATCTTACGATGCTTGATCCCAGTGACAGAAGGGGAACCGACACGTATGTATCATCGCTACTAAGGATAAAACGATCAGGTGTATCTCTACATAGATAGATCTTGTCTACATCATTTTATCGTTCTTATTGCATTACTCCGTTTCTCCATGAACTTAATACACTAGATGCATGCTGGATAGCGGTCGATGTGTGGAGTAATAGTAGTAGATGCAAGCAGGAGTCGGTCTACTAATCTTGGACGCGATGCCTATATAATGATCATTGCCTGGATATCGTCATGAGTTTTGAAGTTATATCAATTTCCCAACAGTAATTTGTTCACCCACCATTTGCTATTTTTCTCGAGAGAAGCCACTAGTGAAACCTACGGCCCCCGGGTCTCTTTCTCATATTATTTGCCTTTGCGATCTAGTTCATTTGCCTTTTATTTTTAGATCTATTAATCCCAAAAATACAAAAATGGTTTGCTGCACTTTATTTTATTTGTGATCTATTTATTCAATCTATTAGAAATTTCTCCCGTCCGCACACCAATTTCGGGTGCCATTACCCGAAAGGGATTGACAACCCCTTTAACACGTCGGGTTGCGAGTGGTTGTTATTTGTGTGCAGGGGTTGTTTACATTGTGTTGCTTGGTTCTCCTACTGGTTCGATAACCTTGGTTTCATATCTAAGGGAAATACCTACCGCCGTTGTGCTGCATCATCCCTTGCTCCTTGGGGAAATACATTGTAGCTTGAAACGAAATCAATGCAGTGTCCCTACAGTACTGCCCTTTGTAATCACACCACCTATGCCAAAAACATGGAAGCACAACTAGTTCCTCGCTTGAATAGACGACGGCAAAAGATTGATGATCATTAGCACACATGAGCCAGAAAAGTTATATTACAAAAACCCCACTGTGTACAAGCATCGTGAAATATGTGAGTATCCGGACGGTGGCTATTACGTCTATGAGCAGGATGCCACCTTGTTGGGGCCTTCAGGATTTTTGAGTTGGAGGCGGGTAAACAGCCTTGGTTCACACTCTTTGTTTCTTGGACTCAATTATCCGATTAACCAGGAGATCACCGTTGGCAAGAACGTTGATGGCAGAGAGGCTCTGTTTGCCATGGAAAACTATGTCTACATGGCAAGCCCTAGGACTTCGGGAGCAAACTCTCCTGATTGTCAACAATATAGCCTGCAGCCAAAACAAGGTGAGAATGACAAAGGCATCTGGATTAACTTTGATCCTTGGATGTCTCAAGTCCGACAGGCAGTGATGTGGTTCAAGCCTTCAGGTTGATAGGTAATTGGGATGTTGCATCGAAAGGGTGGAGTACTGGTGTCTCCGGATCACTGGTTGCTAAAGTGGGGCTGCAAATTAGGATGGTGTTGGATATTCCCTCTTCGAATGACTTGTTGTCTTTGCTGCTTGTTCTAGATGGGCAGTTCTCTCTTTTTTATGCATATTCCTTGTCATTTCGTCATCCTCGTCTATGTCACTCTTACTATGTAATAATTTCCTCTATTTAGAATTTCATTCTCGTCTGGATCACGAGAATCTGAGCGCTGCAGTTGGGTGCGTTTTGGTGGTGTAGCAAGACTTCTTATGAACTATCATGTCTTGTTGTTTATGTCAGTAGTAATCACTAGTCGGTGTTTGCATGTTGTATATATTGTTGTTTCGAACTATTTATTTTCTCGAACTGCTAGTGGGCTCAATGAGGGCATCACCATTCTCCAGTGTTCAGAGTATATCTCCTTTTTTGAAGTTATAATATGAACTTAGTGTCTTTTCGACGATGTACACTTGTTTGGGCTAGTGAGGTGTCGTTGAATATGGGCCGAGTAGTAATGCAATGCCAAACATGTCAATTATGAGTCTCAGGTCAGGCTCTCAAAAGATCCCAAAAAAGGCCGGGCTCTCAAAAAAAGAAAGAATAAGGACTCCTAGGCTGACATGTGGGCGCCACCGGTGTTTTCGTGCGCTTGCGCGCCGAGAGCATATTGGCGCGTCTTCGAAATTCATGCTACCTTTTCATACCCAATCTCCTGCCCCTCCCCCACCTCTCGAATCTCGATTCCTACTCCAGTTCCCCCAAATCCCCCTCCTATACTCCCTGTACTCAAGCGCACTATCATGTCGCCGGTCAACGCGGATCTCCGAGCTAAAGATCCTGAGGTCTGTCCTGCCTTCGGGCGATGCGTGTTGTCGCTCAACAGTGGCATGGCGGCGCTTGATGACCAGTTTGCCGGCAAAGTGCTGATGGTAACCATCAACGGTGGCGGGCCTCCCGTATCACCGGACGACCTTGTCAAAGCTCTTGGCATTGTGCACAGTATCCAAATAAGTGACTTTCTCATCGAAGTCTATCCGCCACCGTCTGATTTCTTCGTCAGGTTCCGGACAACTTTCGACGACAGTCATGTGTTAGAATCCTCCCGGCGTTTGTTCTGCGATGGCGCGCTGGTGAGCTTTGATCGGTGGCACCCAGGATGGGGCTCGGTGCCCTCTGAGCTTGAGTTTTTAACAAAGCTTACCTTTCATGGCATGCCTCGACGTGCTTGGAACAGCGAGTCCATGAATGAGCTTATCAATGGCCTTGGAGGTGAGCTCGTAAGTTTGTTTGTTCCTCCAAATAGCCAGGCTCTGATGGTTATGGCATGGATGAAGAAGCTGTCCACCATACCCAAGGTGATTGGTGTCGAGATACCGGTGCAGGAATCGGGGTTGTACTATTCATTGCCACGAAGGACATCGCGGACCATGTTAGGGATGTACCTGTATCGAGTGTTCATGCATGTCGAAGAAGTGGTCAATCCATCAATCGAAGTCATGCCGCCGCTGCTGGTGCCAGGGTCCGACGATGACGTCCATCACATGAGTCAACGTCAGACATTCCCTGTGTTGCTCAGAACGATGGATGGCATAGGGCCTACTCCATCATGCGGCAGATGCCACTCTTCTTTGGGAGAGGAGGCAAGGCTAGCTGCGTGGATGTGCTCTAATTTGAGGTAACAACTGAATCTTGTCAGATACTAGTTAAATCCAAGCTATCGGTATGAAGCACTGATGTGGCAGTACATTTGATTGTGAACTGATCTATTTTTGTACCTGGACTTTTTTAGAAAGGGTTGTATGTCAACTTAATGTGCTAGCAGAACTTATTGTGTTGTTTGTCAGTTTTCTTTGCACAACATTCAAGATATTTCCCCGTGATTGATAAAGATGATGAACTGTTATGTACAAGTTCATTAGTTTCAAAATAGCCCTAGCCATAGCGATCCACTACTTCCACCCTGATTGTGCCGCCTGCGTGAAATTTTTGTATGCAAGTTGAGTGTGCTATGATGTTCTATATGATTGTGTCAACTATATAAGTTTTTACTGAGCGTCAGCAATGCATATGGCTGAAAGATGTATTTACGAGCATTGATCGATGGGTCTCTCAGATACTAGTTAAATCTGAGCTATCGGTATGAAGCACTGATGTGGCAGTACATTTGATTGTGAACTGATCTATTTTTGTACCTAGACTTTTTTAGAAAGGGTTGTATGTCAACTTAATGTGCTAGCAGAACTTATTATGTTGTTTGTCAGTTTTCTTTGCACAACATTCAAGATATTTCCCCGTCATTGATAAAGATGATGAACTGTTATGTACAAGTTCATTAGTTTCAAAATAGCCCTACCCATAGCGATCCACTGCTTCCACCCTGATTGTGCCGCCTGCATGAAATTTTTGTATGCAAGTTGAGTGTGCTATGATGTTCTATATGATTGTGTCAACTATATAAGTTTTTACTGAGCGTCAGCAATGCATATGGCTGAAAGATGTATTTACGAGCATCGATCGATGGGTCTCTCTCTCTATCTCTCTCTCTCTCACACACACACACAAGTGGGACCCATTGAATTATTTGTTCGCTCGTGGCGGCTTTTAATTAGGTTCCACTTTATTCTAACTTTTTTCCTAAGTTATTAATTGAGCTCAGTGACTTCAAAAAGTTGTACAGAAGGCTTGTTTAGGCCTTTCCGACATCGTTGAATGTGGGCTAAGTAGCCATGTAAAGTTGTACTGTACTACACACGCCTTTTTTGAACATCAGCAATGCCACTAGGCCAACAGTTGTACACAATATCCTAAAATAAGCACAGCCTAGCCTATCTTTCTTCTAATAAAATAAAATGCACAACCCAGTTCATTTTTTATATAATAAGATTACCGAGCGCAACTTAATTTTTTTTGATAATATTCGTATCTCAATATTATTTTTATACGAAATGCTCAGTCGAGACCATCATTATTTTTTCACCCATCCCAGAAAATGGGTCAATTTCTACTAAAATCAAATGGCTTGTAAATTACCAGAAATGATAAATCCGATGCATGTACGCAATATTATTTTTGACACAGCTCAATAAATAGGTGTATTCGAATAAATAATCAAATGTGCAGTAAATTATCATAAATAGTTTTTTTTCAGAAAAAATTATCATAAATAGTAAATCTTCTATTATTATTATTTTTAACTAGCCCAGGAAATAGATTATTTTTTGAGTCAAAGCCCAGGAAATAGATGTATTGGCAAACAAAATGAAATGGGCTGTAAAACCTAAATAAATGGGCTACATTCCGCCATAGCTTTCGAAGCTGACTTTGTTGGCCCACTAGACGAAGCCTGCGCAAGGTGTTGTCCATTTAGTGAACAAAATGATTTAATGGTCTAAAACAAAGAGTCAACAAATTATTCTGACATCTGTAGTCGTTGGATTGACATCCAACGATGATCCTGCTTCTTCAATGTTTGATCTAGTTGCTCTTGCTCCAGCCGCCAAAACCATCACCGGCTGGAGTGCCTGCATCTACCTCCTGTGGCCAGCTGTGCTGCCACGCAGGCCTCACCGCCCCACTCTAGTCCCAACGGTGGCCAGGTCATACCTGTACTCACCCACACCTTCTGTTATTCTCCGGCGAAGGCCGCCTCACCCGATAGTCGATCCAGTCCCTCGTACTCCCCTCCACCAGGGACTCCAGTGCCCTTGTTCCATGACTCCAGATCGTTCCCATCTTAGGCCTCGCTGTCGTACACCGCCTTGGTGCTCTCGGCACGGCGTAGTCAACGTGGTCAAGGAACGCCTTCCATCGGAAGAGGACTGTACGTGGAGAGGCTGACAGCTGGGTCCACAGCCGTAGCAAGGAAGTGCCTCCTTATTACGTGCAAAATAATGATTCATCCACCTGACAGCAGGACCTACCAGAAGGGCCTCGAAAAAAATCTTTCCCCCTGACAGCTGGGACCCACCAGCTACATCTTCGTATGCAGGGAAGTGCGTCCGTATTACATGCAAAAAAATGATTCTTCCCCCTGACAGCTAGGACCCACCAGCTATATCTTCGCACAGAAGGAAGTGCCTCCTTATCCTCCCTGATAGCTGGCACCCACCGGGTCGAACCGTACGTCGGGTTGTCTGTCTGGTCACGATCATGTACGTACATACTGGTCGATCGGTCTCTCTGTAGTGATGAACCGTGTCCGAGTAAGGAGATGCACGTGTCGTAGTAGAGGCGCAGACATAGCATGTCACGCAGTCCCGTCTATACATATCGTGTACACGTACGTACAGCCACGCTGCAAGAAATTAAATACAGATACATACGTACATAAGGACAAGGTCTCGAACGCATACTGGCGCATATGTACGGCCAGGGATCATGTACATGGAGAGGCAATGGACGGCAGCGACGTCGTCCTGTTCATCGACAGCTAACCGGCTAGGTCAGAACGGAGGAACAACATCGTCTTCACGGAGAGCCAAGTGAGTGGGACGGAATGCGTGCTGGTCATCAGGAGTGAAGCCACTCTTGATAACCCACGAGTATAGGGGATCGCAATAGTTTTCTATAAGTAAAAGTGTCAAATCCAACGAGGAGCTAAAGGTAGAACAAATATTCCCTCAAGTTCTATCGACCACCGATACAACTCTATGCACGCTTGACGTTCGCTTTACCTAGAACAAGTATGAAACCAGAAGTACTTTGTAGGTGTTTTTGGATAGGTTTGCAAGATAATAAAGAGCAAGTAAATAAAATCTAGGGGCTGTTTAGATAAAGAAGCAATAAAGTTAGTATAGCGATTGTGGAAAAGTGGTGGTAGGAGTTGCGAAATTGTCCCTAAGCAATTGACTACGTTAATAGACCGATAGCAAGTTTTATGTGGGAGAGGCCACTACTAGCATGTCATCCCTGACTTGGAATTATATGCACTTATGATTGGAACTATTAGCAAGCATCCGCAACTACTAATGTTCATTAAGGTAAAACCCAACCATAGAATTAAGATATATTGGTCCCCTTTCAATCCCGTATGCATCAATTTCTATGCTAGGTTGAAGCTTCTGTCACTCTTGCCCTCCAATACATAGTCCTATCAACATACAACTAACCCTATGGTGTGATCCATGTGTGTGCTCATATGATGGACACCAAAGGACAACAACATAACCACAAGCAAATTAAATCAATCATAGCAATTCATCAACCATCGATATGACAACGAAAATCTACTCAGACATCATAGGATGGCAACACATCATTGGATTATAATATGAAGCATAAAGCACCATGTTCAAGTAGAGGGTATAGCACGTTGCGGGAGAGTGGACCGCTGTAGATAGAGGGGGGAAGGTGATGGAGATGTTGGTGAAGATGGCGGAGGTGTTGGTGTAGATTGTGGTGATGATGATGATGGCCACGGCAGCGTTCCAGTGCCACCGGAAGAGAAGGGGAGAGGGGGCCCCTTCTTCTTCTTCCTTGACCTCCTCCCTAGATGGGAGAAGGGTTTCTCCTCTGGTCCTTGGCCTCCATGGCATGGGAGGGGCAAGAGCCCTCCGAGATTGGATCTGTCTCTCTATCTCTCTCTGTTTCTGCGTTCTGCCTGGCTGCCCTTTCACCGTTTCGTATATATATGGAGATCCGTAACGCTGATTGGACAGAAACCTTCGCCGAGATTTTTTTCCTAAAAATTAGCTTTCTTGCGGCAAAAGGCTAGCAGCAACCGCCTTACGAGGGGCCCACAAGGGTCAGGGGCACGCCTAGGGGGGGTGGGGCGCACCCCCTTGCCTCGTGCCCCCCTCGGGAACCGTCTCGCGTGGATTTTTCTTCCTATATTTTCCAAATATTCCAAAAATATTCTCCGTCCATTTTTATCCCGTTTGGATTCCATTTGATATGGGGTTTCTGCGAAACATAAAACATGCAACAAACAGGAACTGGCACTGGGCACTGGATCAATATGGTAGTCCCAAAAAATAGTATAAAAACTTGCCAAAAGTATATGAAAGTTGTATAATATTGGCACGGAACAATCAAAAATTATAGATACGACGGAGACGTATCAGCCACTGGGTCAGAATGCATCCTGTTCATCGGGAGCCAATCGGCTTGGATGAAACAGCCAAAACGAGGCCTGGCGTACCGCAGAACGGAGGAAACGGCCTTCTGTTCTACCGCCTACGGTCGAAATGGGATCCTGTTCACCGGGAGGGGTCTGACGTACCGCAAAACAGAGGAAACGGACTTCTCTTCGACGTCCTACGATCGAAACAAGGTCCTATTGATTGCGAGGGGTGTGGCGTACTGCAAAACAGAGGAAACCAACTTGTGATGGAGCGCCTACAGTCGAAACGGGGTCCTATTTATCAGGAGGGGTGTGGTGTACCGCAAAACGGGACTCCACGGGCTACTGTTCATCCACCGTCGACTTCCTCCAGCCACCACCTGCTACTGTTCATCCGCCGTCTCCAGCCTCCACCAGACACTATTCATCAAAGGGCTACTATTCATCCTGCCTCCACCGGTTCCAGTTCAACCAGCCTCCATGGGGTCCTGTATCCACCCCCAACCGGCTGGGGTGTGTGGCGGCCTCCTTGGGCTCCTATTCTTCCAGCTATATACCACGGGGTCATGTTCATCCAGCGGCAACTGCCTATACACACGGTCGAGGTCCTGTTCAACCAAACGCCCACTAGGAACTGTTCATCTAAAGCCAACCCAACCTGCTCAAATCACACCATGTCTTGACTCGTTCTACGTATCGCGTGCGCGGCAGCAACGGGCACTATTCATCCAGAGGCAACCCAACCGGCTACCTACGTATCGCACGGGGGTTCAATCGGCTTCAGTAAACATGCAACAACAATGATCGATCAGGTTCAGTTAGCAGTGTAGGAGTCTCAGTCGGGTTCGGTTTGGAGCAAAGGGATCGATCGATCGGCTTCAGTACATAGCAGCAGGAGATCGCTCGGGTTCAGTTATAGCGACATGGCTCGCACCACGCGCGCGTATGAGAGAAACGCGCAGACCACACTACATCGCTCGGCCTCGACCACCCACCATAACCGGGAATTCCCCGATATTTTGCTCGCCCTTGCTTCTACCACGATTTTCTCCATCATGGACGGCCCAAAGAGTGTCATGCAGGTGCGTCTCCGGCCCTCCAAGGATGAAAAGCCCATTTTCTTTCATGATTTTTTGTCATAGAAGTAGGAGCCCACCACATCTATGATGATACTGGCTTTTGTCATAATTATCATCATAGAAGTGTCATAAGCATGATAGGAAAAAAATTTCGTTCGGCCCAAAATGTCACGGATGTGTCTTTTTTTGTAGTGTTATATACTCCCTCCATTCCCTTATACAAGGCCACTATGAAAATTACATTTTGCATCTATGCAAGGCCACTAATAGTAATCGAGGCAAAAATTATTGATGGTTTCTCGTACTAGCAACTTATTTAATACTTGCATATGCATGTAGTCATAATGACACTGTGCTACTTCCTTCACATTCCTTCCTTGCATGCATGCAGACATATCAATGATCCCGGTTAACGAGAAGAAAAGTTGGCTTCCAAAGAAGTCATTAAATTTTACCTTGGTACCTGTAATATGAGTTTGTGGCCTTGTATAAGGGAATGGAGGGAGTATATAATTTTTGGCATCGTGAAGGAGAAAGTATCACTCTAGCTTGGGGGAGGCTTAAGTCAATGTTATATTCATGCCCCAATCATGAGCTCTCAAGAGAAATTATCATTCGGAATTTTTATGCTCGGCTTTCTCATGATGATCAATCCATGCTCCATACTTCTTGTACTAGTTCTTTTATGAAGAACACTATTGAATTCAGGTGGGATCTTTTAGAAAGAATTAAACACAACTCTGAAGATTGGGAACTTGACAAAGTTAAAAAGTCAGGTATTAAGCTTAAGTTTGATTGTGTTAAACCTTTTATGAATACCGATGCTTTTCAAAAGTGTTGCACTAAATATGGACTTGACTCTGAGATAGTAGCCTCCTTTTGTGAATCATTTTCTACTCATGTTGAACTCCCTAGAGAGAAGTGGTTTAAGTATCATCCACCTATTAAAGAAGAAATTAAAGAACCGGTTGTGGCTAAAGATGAAACTATTATTTACAATGTTGATCCAGTTGTTCCTACTGCTCATATTGAGGATAAAAGAACATGTTAAGGTTTCAACCATGGTCAATAAAACTAATATTAGGGCACCTAAACCTGCTGAACAAATCAAAGTAGAACCTAGTGTTACTATGGTTAAACATCTCTTGGTAGAAAACATAGATGGACATGTTATTTAATTCTGTGATGAAGCTGCTAGAATTTCTAAACCCGATGAAAAAGATAAACATAGACCTATTGTTGGCATGCCTGTTGTCTCAGTCAAAATAGGAGATCACTATTATCATGGTTTATGTGACCTAGGTGCTAGCGTGAGTGCTATTCCTTTCACCTTGTACCAACAAATTATGAATGACATACCACCCGCTGAAATAGAAGACATAGATGTTACTATTAAAGTTGCTAATAGAGACACAATCACACCACTTGGGATTGTTAGAGATGTTGAAGTGTTGTGTGGGAAAATAAAATATCCAACTGATTTTATTGTTCTTGGTTCCCCACTAGATGAATTTTGCCCCATTATCTTCGGTAGACCTTTCCTGAACACTATTAATGCTAAAATAGATTGTCATAAACAAACTGTCGGTGTTAGTTTTGGTGATGAGTCTCATGAGTTTAATTTCTCAAAGTATAATAGACAACCTCCACTACTGCAGGATGGTCTAAACGCGACACTACGATGTGAGACCCTTCGACGAAACTGTGTGTGATACCGTAATCGCAAACAATGGTGTAAAAAATCGCCAAAAAGGTGCAAAATGTTTGTGATGATGGATGCATCAAACACGGTTCAGATTTTAGTTCCGTGTGCGATGTAGGGCATACAGTTCAGTTCAATTAACTGTTTGCGATGAGGAGGAACAAAAGAAACAGGCAGCGAGATGAAGGTGTGTGCGATATACAGCATACAACTCACTAGGATGAACTGTGTGTGATTAGGAAACACAATGGAAATGGTTCAACTGAACAAGATGTGTGTGATACGCAACAAACAGGTCCGTAATAAAAAATGTGTGCGAAGAGCAATAATAACACAGACGATTGCTGCTAATAAGCCATGTGATTTGCTCTGTCTACAGAAGAATAACATGTATATATATAACCGAAATAAACATCCAATTACATAAGTGACTATACATATCATTCGCACACACCTCAATAAACAATTGCATGCATTCTAAAGTAGGAGAAACGATCATCTAGTCATCTATTTCTTGTGACACTCCCGCCACTGCTTTGTGGCTCGATCCCTCGTCTGGGGAAGGAAGAAGACACTTCCTCATGTTAACGATCCGCATGTACATCTCGTAGCTTGTGTACGCGTCCTTGGCTGCGTACTTGACATGTTGTTCAACTAGTCTCTCATGCCACACACTGTGCCAGGCGTTCTTGTCCTTCTTGCTCTCATTCTTCATCTTCATGTAGTAGGGCTCGATGATGGCCGAGGCAAGATCAACCAGGGAGTTCAGTTTGTTATTATCGCCACCCCAAACCTTGTAGTGGTGCTGGATGTTGACAAGATTCGGGCATTTCAAGCCCGAAATCTTGAGCGCTTTTAGATCGTTGGTGGTGTCCACCGTAGCAAAATTGTAGTCGGAGTTGTTGATAAATCTGGAGAAACGCTCGCAAGGCCTTGTGGCCAAGTGGTAGTGGTAGACGAGGACGTCATGTTGCACGCACAACTGGGAAATGGCAACCTTCTGATCGTGCCCGGCACAACCGATGGTGTACTCGAGGTCGAAGCCGACCACTTGGTACTTGTCCTCAGCAAGGCACTGCTCCATAGTTTGGATGGAGCTCTCCACTGAGACCGGATCGTTCGTGTACACCACCTAGAGGGTCTTCCCCCTCACGTGGGTGTCCACTACATAATGTGTGGTGAACTTCCCGCCGTTGTCATCGTCGGCTGCTGGGACCGCCATTGGAGCCATAGGGATCGCCATTGGAACCGCTGGATGTCCTCTCTATATGTGTCATCATGGGTGTACTTATTGTGTCATGTGACGGGAGAGATGAAGGTAAATGGCCGCAGGAATAAATGGGGGCCGGGAGGCCTGGATTCTCTGCGCGTACGCATGGCAGTTTTTGCAGCGGATAACTGCAATGTCATGCCGGGCCAGCGCAACCGCATGCACACGAACGTGTGTGATCGTGCGCCGGCCCCAAACACTGGTAGCGGGCGTGGAGGGACGAGGGCGGAGCACCCAGAGGGACGCGAGAGCAGAGCGCGCTGCGGCCGCCTGAACCGCAAGCAACCACACGCATAGAGCAGTTGAACAAGCAGGAAATGGTCGCCTACAAGCCGGCTGACAGTTGTGTCGCTGTGTAGAGAGCGGCCGTGTGCTACTACCTCCGTCTTGGTCTATAGTCCCCTTTATATTCTGTGCCATACTTTGCCCTCAAATTTAACCAACAAAATGTTAATGCATGTTATAAAAATTATACAATTGGAAACTATGTTCAAATATGAATCCAAGTATATAATGTTTGGCAACATGCATTCATATTTTATTAGTTAAATCATACTTGTAAACCAGGATGGGGGTATAGTAGGTAATTAAATTGCAAACATTTTTTTATTAACCGTATTTGTACGTGGCCTTTCGTCCTCCTCTCGCACGTCTTGTCACCCCGCAGCCACAGACGGGTTACAGCGCAAGCTTGTGCAGCGCGCGGGGGCGTTCTTTTGGACAAACGATGGCGCCAATGAATCGTCGGTGATCCTGTTCCCGCGCAACCTTGCAGGTTCCCGTGCAAGCTTCCCACCCAACTCGGTGAAATCCCCCAAAATCCCAATGCTTGCCGGCCTGCTATATAAACCCTCACGACCAGCGAGTCATGCGTCGCATTTTCCCCTCCCTCCCTGTAGCTTATCTCGTCTGCTTCTAGCGGTGTGCCGCGCCATCGTTGTCATTGTCGTCCTCCGGGACGCCGTTGTTGAAGTCTTCAATGCAGCACAGAATGTTCTTCACTTTTAAATCACACATCAAGTCGTTGCGTGAACGACGGGCAGGGTGCGGGAGGACGGTAGCTGGTCGATGGCGGTGTCCCATGCAGCTCAGGGGGCGCCCGCACGGGCATGGGCGCAGTGGGTGCAGCCAAACGCACGAGGAACGGCGCCGCGGTGGGTGGAGGGGCGTGCACCGGCACGGGCGCTAGCGCTGGCATGTACACGATCTCGAGTGGGTCCACAGAGACCTCGCTGACGCCTGTAGCTCCCAGCTCTGCAATAGTGCTCAGCGGCCAGCCGGTCAATGCTACGGGGATGGTCACTGGCGTGGGCGCGGGAACGGGAGCTGGGATGGGAGCGGGGGCAGCAACCGTCGCGGCCAGCTCGTTCTGGGCCATGTCCATGAGGCCCCATTCCTACTTATTTTCTATCTCCTCCGGCTCGAAGTCGACTTCACCAAACTTGAAGACTAGTGGCAGATGATCCTTCTGCGCCATGGCGTTGGTGGAGGTCTGCGGGAGGGAGGGGGAGGCGAGCAGTAAGGCCGCCTATATTAAGTAGCGGCTCAGGCGCCATTAATGGAAAGGAAGGCGGGCGGCCATGGAAGTCAAAGTGCTCGCTTCCCAGTGAGCCGGCCCAGTGTACAACTCACACGCTTCCCGGTGAGCCTGCGCATTGGAGGACAGCTTGCACGCCTCTCGGTCAGCCTACACATCGGACTGCCCTCGCACGTTGGTACGTCTCCACTGTATCTATAATTTTTGATTGTTCCATGTTGTTATATTATCAATCTTGGATGTTTTATAATCATTTTATAGTCATTTTATATCATTTTTTGGTACTAACCTATTAACATAGTGCCAAGTGCCAGTTCCTGTTTTTTTTGTGTTTTTACATCACAGAAAATCAATATCAGACGGAGTCCAAATGCCACGAATCATTACGGAGATTTTTATGGACCAGAAGGAACATGTTAGGCCCTGGTAGCACCTGGGGGAGTCCCGTTTAGGGGACAACCCACCAGGGCGCGCCAGGAAGCCCAGGCGCGCCCTGGTGGGTTGTGCCCACCTCGGGTGCTCCCGGATCACCTCTTTGCTCTATAAATACCCAAATATTTTGAAAAACCTAAGGGAGTCAATGAAATATTCATCCAGCCACCGCAAAGTCCAGAACCACCAGATCCAATCTAGACACCATCTCGGATGGTGTTCACCACCTCCATTGGTGCCTCTCTGATGATGCGTGAGTAGTTCTTTGTAGACCTCCAGGTCCGTAGTTAGTAGCTAGATGGCTTCATCTCTCTCTTGATTCTCAATACAATGGTCTCTTGGAGATCCATATTATGTAACTCTTTTTGCGGTGTGTTTGTTGGGATCTGATGAACTTTGAGTTTATGATCAGTCATATCTTTTTATATCCATGGAAGTTATTTGAGTTTCTTTGATATCTTATATGCATGATCTCTTATAGCCTCGTATTTTCTTCTCCGATATTTGGGTTTTGTTTGGCCAACTTGATCTATTTATCTTGCAATGGGAAGAGGTGCCCGGTAGTGGGTTCGATCTTATGGAGCTCGATCCTAGTGACAAAGAGGGAACCGACACATATGTATCGTTGCTACTAAGGATAAAAAGATGGGATCTATATCTATGTAGTAGATAAATGGATGTTGTCTACATCATGTCATCGTTCTTATTGCATTACTCCGTTTTTCCATGAACTTAATACACTAGATGCATGCTGGATAGCGGTTGATGTGTGGAGTAATAGTAGTAGATGCAGGCAGGAGTCGTTCTACTAATCTTGGACGTGATGCCTATGTAATGATCATTGCACAGATATCGTCATAATTATTTGAGGTTCTATCAATTGCACAATAGTAATTTGTTTACCCACCGTTTGCTATCTTTCTCGAGAGAAGCCACTAGTGAAACCTACGGCCCCCAGGTCTTCTTCCTCATATATCTGCTTGCGATCTACTTTTCCTTTGCATTTTTCTTCAGACCTATTAAACCAAAAATACAAATATACTTTGCTGCACTTTATTTTATTTGCGATCTATTATTTGAATCTACTACAATTTTCTGGCATCGTTACCCGAAAGGGATTGACAACCCCTTTAACACGTCGGGTTGTGAGGTGTTGTTATTTGTGTGCAGGTGTTGTTTACATTGTGTTGCTTGGTTCTCCTACTGGTTTGATAACCTTGGTTTCTTCACTGAGGGAAATATCTACCATCTTTGTGCTACATCATCCCTTCATCTTTGGGGAAATACCAACGTAGTCCTAGCATAAAGAGCTTTTCTGGCGCTATAGTCAGAGAGCAATCAACAGAAATTTCTGGCGCCGTTGCCGGGGAAGATCTTCTTCATAACCAGGTTCCTAATCACAAATCTCATCTCCTTGCAATTTACATTATTTGCCATTTGCCTCTCGTTTTCCTCTCCCCCACTTCACAAAAATTTGGCGTTTTATTCGCCTCTCTTTTCCGTTCGCCATTTTCTTGCTGGATCTGTTTTTGAGTGCAATCTTGTTGTGTGGTCATCATGACTCAAGAGAACACTAAGTTGTGTGATTTCTCAGATACCAACAACAATCATTTTATCGGCACTCCGCTTGCTCCTCCCGCCACTAGTGCGGAGACTTGTGATATTAATACTGCTTTGCTGAATCTTATTATGAAAGACCAATTTTCCCGTACTCCTAATGAGGATGTCGCATCCCATCTTAGTACCTTCATGCAATTATGCGATATGCAAAAGAAAAAAGATGTGGACAATGATGTGGTCAAGATGAAATTATTTCCGTTTTCTTTGCGTGATTCTGCAAAAAAATGGTTCTCTTCTTTGCCTCGCAATAGTATCGATTCTTGGAATAAGTGTAAAGATGCTTATATCACTAAGTATTTTCCTCCCGCAAAAATTATTTCCCTTAGAACCCATATCATGAATTTCAAGCAACTTGAACATGATCATGTTTCCCAATCTTGGGAATTGATGAAAATGATGCTAAGGAATTTCCTAACTCATGGGTTAAATCTTTGGATGATCATACAAAAAATTTATGCGGGGTTGAATTTCGTTTCTCGTAATCTTTTAGATTCTGCCGTAGGTGGTACTTTTATGGAAATTACTTCGGGTGAAGCCACCAAATTTCTTGACAATATCATGGCAAATTATTCGCAATGGCATACCGAAAGGGCTCCTACTAGTAAAAAAGTTTATTCGGTTGAAGAAATTTCTTCTTTGAGTGAAAAAGTTGATGCTCTTGTGAAATTGGTTGCTAGTAGAAGTGATCCTATTAATCTTAATGATATGCCCTTGTCTACTTTGATTGACAAAAATAGTGATGCCATTGATGTGAATTTAATTTCTATAAATAATTTTAACAACAATGCTTTATAGGTAATTTTAATCCTAGGCCTTTTCCTAGTAATTCCTTTAATAATTATGGTAATTCCTATGGAAATCAATCTTATAATAATAATGGGAACACCTCTGATCTTGAGAATAATATTAAATAATTTATCAACACGCAAAAAGTTTTCAACACTTCCATAGAATAAAAGTTGAATAAGATTGATGATTTGTCTAGAAGTGTTGATGGAATTGCTCATGATGTGGAAAATCTCAAGATGAATTTTTTTGTGCGTAAAGTAGATGAATCAATTAAAGCTCTATATGTTTCTATGGATGAAAGTAAGAAAAGAACCGCTATGCTTAGAGCTAAAAGAGAATTCTTAGAAAAAGCGTTTACTAGTGATTACTTTCACAAAAGTGATGAAGATCTTAAAATGATTGGTGTTTCTTCTATTGATTCCTTGTTTAGTAAACTTAATATTGATGAAAAATGGACTGGAGAAGAGTCAAATTTAGGTAGAAGGTGTCCCAATATTTCAGAGGGTGAAAATCTTGTTGAAAAAATTGATGGAAGTGGGTTTGAAGAGGTCAAAACTTTAGCTAGTGATGTGCCCACTCTTTTGGATTACAAAGACTTAAATTATGATAGTTTCTCTTCGATTGGTTGTATTTATTTGTTGTAATCCATGATAAATTCACCCCATGCCTATGAACAAAATAAAGCTTTTACTAAACATATTGTTGATGCTATGATTGATGAAGCTATGTACCTAGGGTAGGGTCATGGACCTGTCCTACCTACCCTACCCGAGGACATCTCTAGAAGAAATCACCTTTCAATGGACTTGAAGGTGTTCCAGTCGACAGACTCGAAGACACTCGACCAAGAAGCAATCACTCGACCAAGATCCAACCACTCGACGGCCAGGAGACCTAAAGTCACTCCGCACGCTAACAGTCGGTCATTAAATAGCTTTTAATGGTCATCATAGCACTTTATTGCTAGCGTTACCAGTAACTCCTCGCCTTAATGAACATTTAACCCTTGGTAACGTGGGCTGGCCGGGGGCCTGGCGCACTCTATATAAGCCACCGCCCTCCGAGACAAGGGTTCGCACCTCTGTAACTCATACACGCATAATCTAGTCGACCGCCTCCTGGCTCCGAGACGTAGGGCTATTACTTCCTCCGAGAAGGGCCTGAACTCGTAAACCTTGCGTGCTTACAACTTCCCCATAGCTAAGATCCTGCCTCTCCATACGTACCCCGCTACATCACTGTCAGGCTTAGAACCACGACAGTTGGCGCCCACCGTGGGGCCGGTGTTTTAGCGTTTTGTTGGAGGAGTTGCGATCTTTTCCGACCCGAATCATCATGGTTTTCGACGGAGTTTTGGTGGAGGGTCGCAAGATCCGTCTCGGCACGCTCACGTTCATCGCCGACGACTCCGCCTGGCTTCAGGAGGCTCCGCTCGACATGGACGCACTCCCTGTCCGCGGCGCAACGCACTTTCACGCGTGCGTCCGCGGCGTTCTCCTGCGGCAACCGTCGACCCCTTACCGGTCGGCTCCTGTGCTATCCTCCCTCCCCGTTTCCCTTCGGTGCAAGCGCTCCGGTCGGCCGAGACTTCAGCGGTGGGTAAGACACATGGTGGCCCGTCAGTCGGCCATCCCTCAAGTCACAGCGATCGAGCCCGACGAATCCCTCTACGACCTATTCGATCTGTCGACTGGCTCCGCAGAGACCGCATCCGAGTGCGGCAGCAGCGATTCAGTGGCGGAGGTTCTGATGGCCGATGGACCACCCAGTCCTCCCAGTTTTCCCCGCATCGACGGAGGCACGGGCGGAGGCGACCCGTCGCGTCCCCATGAAGAATATCTTCCCGAGCCTCTCACGTCGCTGCAGAGGGAAGAACTTCGCCGCTGGAACATGGATGCACTGCACACTCCTATCATTGGAGAAACCCCTGAGGCTCGCGCCTTGGAGGACGCGCGCCTGGCAAATTTGGCCGAGCATGCTCGACTGGAAAACCTCTAGCGAGCACTCTACGAGCGGGCGCGACAACGGGTTCCCGAATCCAGTCGACATCAGCTTTTCCCGCCCCCGCAAGTATATCGAACTCCAATTCAGAATTTAGTAGCTGCAGCCCGCATAGCGGAGTCGATTCAGCCTTCCCAGTCGGAGGCTGGCAGAGGCTTGCTGCAGATCAGAGCGTTGCTCCGGGCAGCAGGAGATCAGAATTCCGCTGTTTCTCAGTCGCGGAACAGGATTCACAGCAGATCCGTTGCCGCGGACATAGTCCAGTCGGCTCACAGCCTGAGATCGCCACCAAAGCGTGAGGGACGTGGGGACCGGCGTGACCAGTATGGGAACCATGAACAGTATGAACACCGAGTCGGTCGTGACAGTCGGCGTCGAGTGCCCACGCCTCCCCCGAGGAGCGCGTCGTATGTGCCTCGCCAGCAGGATGACAGGCGCACTCATAGTGGTGGGCGAAGGGTTTCAGTCGACCCCAGAGGGCCAGGCTTTGACGCGAGATCCATTCTCGTCCAAGGTTTGGTCGACCGGAACAGGGCTCACCGAGAAGGTCATGACAGAGATGCCCCTACCAACAGCAGAGTGCATGTATCGGGGCCAGAGTGCTTTAGTCGAGCCATCAGGGCCGCTGTGATTCCTCCCAACTTCAGGTTGGCGACTGGAGTCAGTAAGTTCACTGGCGAGTCCAAGCCCGATACTTGGCTTGAAGATTACCGAGTGGCCGTCCAGATCGGTGGCGGCAATGATGAAGTGGCCATGAAGCACCTGCCTCTCATGTTAGAGGGCTCGGCCAGAGCGTGGCTGAACCAGTTGGCACCTAGCAGCATTTACACTTGGGAGGATCTCTCTCGAGTGTTCGTCACCACATTCAAAGGCACATGCAAGCGACCGGCAGGGCTGACGGAACTGCGGTCTTGTGTACAGAAACCAAATGAAACTTTGAGGGATTACATCCAGAGGTGGATCACGTTACATCACTCGGTGGAGAATGTGCCTGATCACCAAGCGGTTTGTGCTTTCAAGGAGGGTGTCAAGTACAGAGAACTGAGCTTGAAATTCGGTCAAACCGGAGAGATGTCCCTGAATCGGATGATGGAGATTGCCACCAAGTACGCTAATGGTGAAGATGAGGATCGACTCCGGAGCGGCAAGCTGAAGTCAGTCGCCCAAGAAACCGGAGGGAATTCCAATCGGAAACAGAAGCGGAAAGCCGAGCCAGCTGCTCCCGGGGAAGCCTTGGCCGTAACTCAGGGAAAGTTTAAAGGGAAACCTAAAGGGCCTTGGAACCCCAAAAAGGTTAAAGACCAGGACGGAAATGATGTGTTGGACTTGCCATGTCTCGTCCACACGAAGAAAGATGAAGAGGGTAATTTCATTTACCCGAAACATACCACTCGACAGTGTCGACTCTTGATCCAACAGTTCCAGGGTAAGAAACCCAAGCGTAAGGAAAAGGAGTCGGACAAAGTTGAGGACAAAGAGGACAGTGACGACGGATACCCTCAAGTCAATTCCACCTTGGTGATTTTTGTTGATGTTGAGAGCAAAAGTCGACTGAGAGTCATTAATCGAGAGGTGAATATGGTTGCTCCGGCGACACCAAGTTATCTGAAATGGTCCCAGACTGCCATCACGTTCGACCAGTCCGATCAGCCAACGCATATTGCCACCCCTGGGAGGCAAGCTCTGGTGGTCGACCCAGTGGTTGAAGGCACTCGACTGACCAAAGTCCTAATGGATGGTGGCAGTGGTTTGAACATATTGTATGCAGAGACATTGAAAGGGATGGGTATTCCGATGTCCAGACTCAGCGCCAGCAACATGAGTTTCCATGGAGTCATTCTTGGGAAGAAGGCTGAATCACTCGGCCAGATTGCCCTTGATGTGGTTTTTGGTGATTCCAAGAATTACCGGAAAGAGAAGTTGACACAGGACAAGTTGTCAGTACAGTACTTACGGTCGAGCGGGAAGAAGAAGGAAAGGCCTTCAAAGTTCAGCGCCCAGTATATTATATTTCTGAAGTCTTGACCCCATCGAAGCAAAGATACCCTCATTATCAGAAGCTCGTATATGGGATTTACATGACTACAAAGAAAGTTGTCCACTACTTCTCTGATCATTCCATTACAGTCGTCAGCGACGCTCTGTTGTTAGAGATCTTGCACAACAGAGATGCAACTGGTCGAGTGGCCAAATGGGCGATTGAACTCCTTCCCCTAGATATCAAGTTTGAGGCAAAGAAAGCTATCAAGTCCCAAGAAATTGCAGATTTCGTCACCGAGTGGATTGAACAGCAACTTCTGACTCAAGTTCACTCGGAGCACTGGACCATGTTCTTCGATGGATCTAAGATGCTGAATGGTTCCGGTGCTGGGGTAGTATTGGTTTCCCCCCGAGGAGATAAGCTCAGATATGTTCTCCAGATTCACTTCGATTCCTCCAATAATGAAGCAGAATATGAAGCACTTTTGTATGGGTTGCGCATGGCCATTTCACTCGGCGTCCATCGCCTCATGGTCTATGGCGACTTAGATTTGGTGGTTAATCAGGTGATGAAGGAGTGGGATGTCAGAAGTCCAGCTATGACCGGTTATTGTAATGCAGTAAGAAAGTTAGAGAAGAAATTCGAGGGGTTAGAGATTCATCACATCCCCCGACTAAAAAATCAAGCAGCTGATGATTTGGCAAAGATAGGCTCCAAGAGAGAAGCCATCCCCAGCAATGTGTTTTTGGAACACATCCACTCGCCGTCAGTCCAAGAAGATCCTTTTACAAATGAAGTCCCGCAGCCAAAGAGTGCCACGGATCCGACTGAAGTCGAAATTCCAGCGGTGGTCGACCTAATCATGGAAGTCTTGGCAATCACCCCCAACTAGATGATACCGTACATCGCATATATCCTGAGGAAGGAACTCCCGGATGACGAGGAAGAGGCTCGACAGATCGTCCGTCGATCCAAGGCCTTCACAGTCATAAAGGGACAGTTGTATAGAGAAAGCGCGACTGGAGTCGGTCAGAAGTGTATAACACCAGAAGAAGGTTAGATAATCCTTGATGAGATCCACTCGGGGACCTATGGTCACCATGCATCCTCTCGGACCATTGTGGCTAAAGCATACCGAGCGGGTTTTTACTGGCCAAGAGCAAATGAAATGGCAAAAGAGATAGTCGACAAGTGTGAAGGGTGCCAGTTCTACTCCAACATGTCGCACAAACCCGCATCAGCCTTGAAGACCATTCCACTCATCTGGCCCTTCACTGGTTGGGGGTTGGATATGGTTGGTCCATTGAGAACAGGCAGGAGCGGTTTCACACATGTGCTTGTGGCAGTCGACAAGTTTACCAAATGGATTGAAGCCAAGCCTATCAAGAATCTTGATGCTTGCACTGCCATCAGTTTCGTCAGGGAGTTAACATTCAGATATGGGGTCCCACATAGCATCATCATTGACAATGGGTTAAACTTTGATTCAGACAAGTTCAAAGATTTTTGCGCCTCTCAAGGCACACGAGTTGACTACGCATCGGTCGCCCACCCCCAGTCGAATGGGCAAGCAGAAAGGGCAAATGGTCTGATTCTCAAAGGACTAAAACCTCGGCTGATGCGTGATCTCAAGCACGCAGCAGGTGCATGGGTCGACGAGCTTCCGTCAGTTCTGTGGAGATTGAGGACCACCCCGAATAGGTCGACTGGAAGAACCCCGTTCTTTCTGGTTTACGGAGCGGAAGCAGTCCTGCCGAGTGATCTACTTCACAATGCACCCCGAGTCGAGCTTTACACCGAAGATGAAGCAGAACAAGCCCGGCAAGACGCAGTCGACCTCCTGGAAGAAGAAAGAGAAATGGCTATGATCCGATCGACCATTTATCAGCAAGACTTACGTCGGTTCCATGCCAGCTCCAGTCGCGCTTTCTCTATACAACTGTCCCTTTATGACTGTGAAGGCCTTGGATCAACGGACGATTTGTCGAGCCTCTTCCTCGTCATCCGGGAGTTCCTTCCTCAGGATATACGCGATGTACGCAATCCTCCCACTCGGGGGCTTAGCTGCAGTCTAATACTCGCCTAAGTTCTCCCACTTAGAGACTTAGCTGCAGTCAGGCACTCGCCTAAGTTTGAAAAAATCCTACCGAGTGGAGAGCAATCCTCCCACTCGGGGGCTTAGCTGCAGTCCAGTACTCGCCTAAGTTCTCCCACTCAGAGACTTAGCTGCAGTCAGGCACTCGCCTAAGTTTGAAAAATCCGACCGAGTGGAGAGCAATCCTCCCACTCGGGGGCTTAGCTGCAGTCCAGTACTCGGCTAAGTTCTCCCACCTAGAGACTTAGCTGCAGTCAGGCACTCGCCTAAGTTTGAAAAAACCCTACCGAGTGGAGAGCAATCCTCCCACTCGAGGGCTTAGCTGCAGTCCAGTACTCGCCTAAGTTCTCCCACTTAGAGACTTAGCTGCAGTCAAGCACTCGCCTAAGTTTGAAAAAATCCTACCGAGTGGAGAGCAATCCTCCCACTCGGGGGCTTAGCTGCAGTCCAGTACTCGCCTAAGTTCTCCCGCTCAAAGACTTAGCTGCAGTCAGGCACTCGCCTAAGTTTGAAAAAATCCTACCGAGTGGAGAGCAATCCTCCCACTCGGGGGCTTAGCTGCAGTCCAGTACTCGCCTAAGTTCTCCCACTCAGAGACTTTGCTGCAGTCAGGCACTCGCCTAAGTTTGAAAAAACCCTACCGAGTGGAGAGCAATCCACCCACTCGGGGGCTTAGCTGCAGTCCAGTACTCGCCTAAGTTCTCCCAAACACATCTCAATCCTCAAGGACAACGAGGGGAAGGTCGACTGCTACCTTCTCCTAGAGAGCTTCGCCACAAATACAATGCGTGATTCATCCCGCTCTACAGTAATGAAGTACGGGTCGACTGCCCCCCCACCCTTCTCCTGGAGAGCTTCGCCACAAATACAATGTGCGCTCCGTCCCACTCTGCAGTAACAGGGTGTGGGTCGACCGCCGCCCGCCCCTGGGGATCTTCGCCACAAATACAAGGCATGGGTCGACTACTTCCCCCTCCTTCGGAGCTGTGCTGCGAATACAGAAAGTTGTCTTGAATAAATGTTGGGTTCACTCAGCAGGAGATTCATAAAGATATTCAACGGTAAACCAAGTTCAGATAAAATCCTAAAGATTCTGGATCACGGATCGAGGTACTCGGGCATGCGACCTGAAATTTTTTAACGGTTACAAAAACCACTCGGCATTCCGAGGCAAATTTAAGGTGGGACATAAGAGTTTGTTCACTCTGTGGGAGGAGGGCTGGCAGGCTCAACGAACTCATCCAGGTCGACGCCGTCGGCTATCCGAGTGGCTGCAGCAATGAAAGTCTCCATAAAGGTTCGGAAGTCATGCTTCTGGGTGTTGGAGACCTTGATTGCTACCAGCTTGTCTTGTCGCACCTCCTTGCAGTGGACACGAACCAAAGACAGAGCCACATCAGCGCCGCACCGAGCAGAAGACTTCTTCCACTTCTGCACTCGGTCAGGGATTCCGTTAAGACTAATCATCAGAGACTCGAGATCATTTTGGAGCGTAGCCTCTAGCCAAAGTGCCGGGTCGATCTGTGACATGGCGACCTTCAGTCGAGCCAAGTAGTCCTCGGCACCGTCAATGCGAGATTCCAGTCGAAGCAAATTCATGGCAGCTTCATCTTTCACGGGAGAGTTGATTGGATCCAAACCTGGTTCGATCCGCCCAGTCTCCTCTTCAATGTTCTGGCAAAACTCTGCATTCACGATCCAAGGATAAGTCAATTTTCATACACTGAGTCGACACAAAAAAAATCAGCCGGAACTAAATGTGCACCTTCAAGCTTGATATACAACTTCTTGGCAAGGCTCCTCAAGTAGCTCTCCAGATCGTCCCTCCTGCGAGCAATGCCTTCCATCTTTTCGTTCAGGTTGAGGTTATCCTTTTTCTAGCGTGTACACTCCCTGTTGGCTTCATTCAGAGCGGTCTTCAGCCTGGTATTCTCTTCTTCTAACTGGCCGACCGAAGCCAGCTTCTGTTCGGCCAGAGCGGTCTTGTCGTCAGCCTCCTTACGGGCAGCAGCCAAGTCCTGATCCTTTTTCGCCAGAGCTTCTCTCAGTTTTTCTGCAAAGAAATGATGATTGATTCGGAAATAGCAGAAGGGTACTCAAGCCTAAAACTAACCAGTCGACAAAATAGTCTTACCTGCGGCGCCGTCTTTGGCCTTTTGCAGCTCTGTCCTGGCCAGCTCCAGATCAAGGTTCAGTTGAATCTGCTGCTTCTCCAAGTCAGCAAAGCGAGCTCCAAGATCGCAAGATTTCTAAAGTCAAAGGGGAGAAGTTATTTTACAGCGAAAAACAACAAAGGCAATAAATACTAAGACTACGGTCGACTGCCAGCAGTCCACCATAGCCTCGGGTACTACACCCAGTGGGTGCACTTAGTGTGCCCCCACCAGTTCTGACCCCACTCGACCGGCCCGCCAAATTCAAGTCCAAAAAAAAGAGAGAAAGAACTCAGACTACAGTCGACTGCCAGCAGTCCACTGTAGTCTCGGGGACTACACCCAGTGGGTGCACTCAGCGTGCCCCCACCGGTTCTGATCCCACTCGACCAGATCGAGTGGAAGAGACAAACTATACATTCGACAAAATACTAAGACTACAGTCGACTGCCAGCAGTCCACCGTAGTCTCGGGGACTACACCCAGTGGGTGCACTCAGCGTGCCCCCACTAGTCCAAGAATTCAATCGACGCACCCAGTGGGTGTGCAGATGCAAAGATTTTCGGAAAGACTCTTCAGGTAGCATATCCTAACAGAACAAGCGGCAACCAACTAACCTGAACGTTGCTCTGGAGGGCCGAGCTGGCATCATAGGCGGCTTGGCTGGCGTCCCGCACCGCCTTCATCTTCTCCATCATAATGCCCGCTTGACGAATGGCTTCCCTAGCAGCATTCACCTCGTCCTCCGGGACACGATGGGTCGCAAAAATTGAAGGCGGGTCGACAGGGGCCTGACCAGTTGATGAAGAAGGCAAAGCACTCGACAGTGGCTCAGCGAAGGTAATAGGACCCCGATTGACGTCGCCAGTGTCCTGAACAACTGGTTCCGCCCTCGGTGTCGTCTGTAGCGCCCCGCTTGCAGGAGCTCGCCTGTTCTTCCTCGTCAAAGGCCTCTCGGGCTCTCCTTCATCATCAGGGAGGTCAATAATGTTGGGAGCTGTGCAAGGTTCAAATTGCCAAAAGCACGTCACCCAGTGATGCACGATATAGTTGAATCGACCAAAAAAAGATAGTATGGCAGAAATCATACCCGGATTAGAAGTGACCGCATCCTCCATCGCCTCATCATCATCCCTGTAAGCTGAGGTTCCGGAAGTGGCAGCGCTAACAATTCCAAAGTTCGTCCAGTTAAAACAAGAAAAACAAACAGCGCAGAGCGTCGAGTGAATACAAGGAGAGACACTCACGCGGAGGCGACAGGGATATCGATCTTGATCTTTGGCAGCGCCTTCCGAGTCTTCGGCTCTGCAACTTTGGGGTGCTTTGGCGCCTTCCCAGTCGGGGTTGGTGAAGAGATCCGAGGGCGCTTCGAAGACTGACCAGCCGGAGCAGTTGCCTTGCCACGAGCACTCGGCCGTTCTTGGTCAAGCTTGGATCGCCTCTCCCTGCGAGGAGGCGACTCGACTTCTTCTCCAACGCTTGAGTCGTCGCTCCCTCTGTCCCCTTCACCATCAGAAGACCCCTCGCCGCTTTCGCCGCCACTTGCCTCGCCTTCCAGAGCTTGCTCTTGCTCCCCGTTGGGCATGGAATACATTTCAATAATGGCCTGAAAGAAAGCAGGGAGAACAAAGTCAGTTGATGCAATACAGACGGCTGCGCGAGTGAACTCAGATTACAAGCAAAACTCAGAATCAGACCTGCTCGGGTGCGTGGGACTGGTCGAATGGAGGGACTCTCCTGGCTCCCCTGGGATTGTCCTTATTCCCGGTAATGCCAGACAACCACTTCTCCAGCGTGTCATCGTCGACCTCCTCCGTGTGGATCCGAGTGGAGTCTTCAAGACCCGAATACATCCACATCGGATGGTCTCGGGCTTGGAGAGGCTGGATGCGCCGCTGAAGGAAGACCTCCAAGAGATCCATACCAGTGACCTCGTCACGAATAAGCTAGACCACTCGGTCGACCAGCACCTGCACGTGCTCCTTCTCCTCCGGGAGCACCTTCAAAGGGGAGGGTTTTTCCACTCGGTCCATGGTAAAAGGAGGGAGGCCAGTCGATTTCCCTGGCGTCGACTGGTCTTTGCAGTAGAACCAAGTCGACTGCCATCCGCGAACTGAATCGGGGAGAATCATGGCCGGAAAGGAGCTTTTTCCCCTCGTCTGGATGCCAAGACCCCCACACATCTGGATCACTTGGGTCCTCTCATCACTCGGATTAGCCCTTTTCACTGTCTGGGAGCGACAAGTGAAGATATAATTGAAAAGACCCCAGTGAGGTCGACAACCCAAGAAGTTCTCACACAAGGAAATGAACGCGGCAAGATAAACGATTGAGTTGGGGGTAAAATGGTGGAGTTGAGCCCCAAAGAAGTTCAGAAACCCTCGGAAGAAAGGATGAGGAGGCAAGGAAAACCCATGGTCGACGTGGGTGGCAAGAAGAACGCGCTCACCCTCCCGAGGTTGTGGCTCGGATTCCTTCCCCGGAAGCCGCGCCTCGTCGTAGGGGATCAGCCCCCCTTCGGCCAAGTCGTCGAGGTCGTCTTGGCAGATCCTCGAGTGGATCCAGTCGCCCTGGATCCAGCCCTTCGGTAGGCCAGACCGCGAGGAAGATCCGCCCCGGCTGGTCGCCTTCCCCTTCGACTTCGCCGTCGCCTTCTTGGCCCGCTCCAGAGCCGCTGTCTTCTCCCTCCCCATTGTCGCCGGCGAGGCGCGTGCGGTGCGGTGGTGTTAGGGCGAGAGCAAGCGCGGCGGAGGGACGTGAGGGAGAGAAGAGGTAATGGGATGTACTGCTCGGGGGACTCCGGTCCAGGCGCTTTATATCAGGCCTCTCCCAAGTGGCTGACGGGTAGGCCCAAGCGGCCCTGTCAAATCCCGCAACGACCGCACGAGCGATACGTGGCGAAAAAGGTGGCGCGGGGATGGAGGCGGCTCCGCTCTATCTCGTTCGATTACTGTGGCCTCCCCCATCTCGCGCGCTTCCCAAAATTTGGTCCCACTAAATCCGCGGGCAGCGAATAACTTGTCAGACCAAGGATCTCCTCCACACCATCACTCGGAGCCTTACAAGTAAAGAAACCCACTCAACGAGGAATTAAGAATGGATCAAGGCAACTGGAAAGGAAGTTGCTGCCATCACTCAGGCCCGTTGATCTGAAACTAGATATGCTCACGACATGAAAAACGAGTCGGAGAAGTTCTCAAATCCTTTCCCACTCAAACCTCGATCCATTCGGGGGCTAATGATGAAGCTATGTACCTAGGGTAGGGTCATGGACCTGTCCTACCTACCCTACCCGAGGACATCTCTAGAAGAAATCACCTTTCAATCGACTTGAAGGTGTTCCACTCGACAGACTCGAAGACACTCGACAGACTCGAAGACACTCGACCAAGGAACAATCACTCGACCAAGATCCAACCACTCGACGGCCAGGAGACCTAAAGTCACTCCGCACGCTAACGGTCGGTCATTAAATAGCTTTTTATGGTCATCATAGCACTTTATTACTAGCGTTACCAGTAACGCCTCGCCTTAATGAACATTGAACCCTTGGTAACGTGGGCTGGCCGGGGGCCTGGCGCACTCTATATAAGCCACCCCCCCTCTGAGACAAGGGTTCGCACCTCTGTAACTCATACACGCATAATCCAGTCGACCGCCTCCGGGCTTCGAGACATAGGGCTATTACTTCCTCCAAGAAGGGCCTGAACTCGTAAACCTTGCGTGCTTACAACTTCTCCACAGCTAAGATCCTGCCTCTCCATACGTACCCCCTACAGCACTGTCAGGCTTAGAACCACGACAATGATGAAAGCTCTTGAAGAAAAATTGGAATTAGAAGTTCCAATTCCTAGAAAATTGCATGATGAATGGGAACCTACTATCAAAGTCAAGATTAAAAATTATGAGTGTTTTGCTTTGTGTGACTTGGGTGCTAGTGTTTCTACAATTCCGAAATCTTTATGTGATGTGCTTGGTCCTACCGATCTTGAATCATGCTCTTTAAATTTGCACCTGGTGGATTCTACTATTAAAAAGTCTACGGGAAGAATTAATGATGTTCTTATTCTTGCAAATAGGAATTATGTGCCCATAGATTTTATTGTTCTTGATATTGATTGCAATCCATCTTGTCGAATTATTCTTGGTAGACCATTTTTACGCACTATCGGTGCTGTGATTGATATGAAAGAAGGCAATATTAAGTTCCAATTTCCTTTGAGGAAGGGTATGGAACACTTTCCTAGAACTAGAGTTAAGACACCCTATGAATCAATCTTGAGGGCATCTTATGGATCTTCAACCAAAGACGACAAAACTTAGATCCTTGCTTTATGCCTAGCTAAGGGCATAAAACTATAGTGCTTGTTGGGAGGCAACCCAATGAATAAAATTTATTTTTGATTTTTGCTTCCTATTCTTGTGTTTTTGCACAATTATGCTACTCTTATGATTGTGTTTTTTATGTTTTAATTAGTGTTTGTGCCAAGTAAAGCCTTTAGGATTTTCTTGGGTGATAGTTGTTTGATCTTGCTGGAAAAAAAGAAACTTCTACGCTCATGAAATTAATTTTCATTTTTTACCAGAGAGCGATAAAATACCCCTTCCACTTGCAGTAGATCAATATACGAATTTCTCATGTCGTCCTAATGTTTCAGAATTTTTGGAGTTACAGAAGTATCTGAAATAGTCAGATTGCTACAAATTGTTCTGTTTGACAAATTCTGTTTTCTTTGTGTTGTGTGCTTATTTTGATGGCTCTATGGTTTTATTTGATGAGTTTTTGCCATAGAAAAGTTGTAATACAATAGATATAATACAAAAACAAAATATGAATTGGTTTGATACAACACTTATAGTAGTGGTTTATTATTCTGATACTAACGGATCTCACGAAGGTTTTGTTGAGTTTTGTGTGATTGAAGTTTTCAAGTTTTGGGTTATCTTACGATGGATGAAGGAAGGATGGAAGAGCCTAATCATGGGGATGCCCTGGCATCCCAAGCTATTATCCAAAAAATGAGCAACCAACTAAGCTTGGGGATGCCCCCGAGTGGCATCCCCGCTTTCTTCCAACAACTATCGGTATTTTACTCAAAACTATATTTTTATTCATCACATGATATGTGTTTTGCTTGGAGCGTCTTGTATGATATGTGTATTTGGTTGTTTTATTTTGTGTTTTAAGTCATCAATCACACACCTATTTGAGAGAGCCAAAATTATGTCATGACTTGTTAGAATTGCTCTCGATGCTTCACTTAAATCTTTTATGAGCTAGGACTTGCTCTAGTGCTTCACTTATATCTTTTTGAGCACGGTATGCTTAGTATTTTTGAAGAAATGCTCTATTGCTTCACTTAGATTTATTTGAGAGTTAGTAAAATTTTGAAGAAATTCTCTCTTGCTTCACTTAAATTATTTTGAGAGAAAGAAATATTATGCTCATGATCTTCACTTATATTTGTTTGAGCTTATGAAAAGCAACACATGAAAATTAGTCCCAAAGTGATAGATATCCAAGAAGGATAAAGAAAAGAAAATGTCATGAAGATCATTGGACGAACTAAACTTGATTCTTAGTAATAGTTTTGAGATATGATGATGTGATATGTGAGTTATGTTGATGAGTAATTATGCTCTAGTAGGAATATTGGTGTTAAGGTTTGTGATTCCCGAAGCATGCACGTATAGTCTCTCATTATGCTATGATGTTAGAGCATGATTTATATTTATTGTCTTCCTTATGAGTGGCGGTCGGGGATGAGCAATGGTCTTTTCCTACCAATCTATCCCCCTAGGGGCATGCGTAGTAGTACTTTGCTTCGAGGGCTAATAAACTTTTGCAATAAGTATATGAGTTCTTTATGACTAATGTGAGTCCATGGATTATACGCACTCTTACCTTTTCGCAATTTGCGAGCCTCTACGCTACCGTGCATTGCCCTTTCTCACACTGAGATGTGGTGCAAACTTCGCAGGTGCATCCAAACCCCGTGATATGATATGCTCTATCACACATAAGCCTCATTATATCTTCCTCAAAACAACCACCATACCTACCTATTATGGCTTTTCCGTGGCCATTCCGAGATATATTTCCATGCAACTTCCACCGCATCTATTTGATGACTTGAGCATTCATTGTCATATTGCTTTGCACTAGTGCGTGTCGGTCCTAAACAAACGGTTTTTAACCCCTTTCCGCGACGGCATTTGGAACCGTTGGCAAGTGAGTGTGTGCGATAGGGTGTCCTTCCCACATGACCCGGAAATCATCGGGGATAGGCCCTCTTGGGACCCAGGCTGGGGCCGTGTGTGATCGGGCGAGGCATCGAAACCCAATCATTTCCGTAGGTATGTACATCCCACACGGTAATCCGAGAAAATCATTTCCATAGGTATGTACATCCCACATGGTGAATCCCAGAAAAACATTTCCGTTCGTATGTATATCACATCCATTCAATCCAAGGAATACGTTCCGTTCTTATGTACATCCCACACAGTCAATCCAGGGAAACGTTTCCGTTCATATATACATCCCACACAGTTTTATGTATACACTCGTGTGTGAAAGGTGTAACTATCACACACGCTCTGCCTTGGTTAACTATTTGCTTTCATTAACTACATCACACACGATTTGATGTAGAACACTATGTGGCATTGGGCTATCCATCACAAGTGTTTTACTGCCAGAACCGTTTGCAAAGTTCCATGACCGTCTGTTCTCTTTTTATTTTTGCCTGTAATTTATTATTCTACTTGGAAATTTTGAAATATGAAACGTGCAATTCAAATTCTCAGCACAATGGTTCAACAATGAATCCAGAAATAAAATTGCAAGTACAATATGTTCAGTAATTACAGGATTAGGCAGCAATTAACTATGATGAACCATAGTATTTAAAGGCAGTAAAGGTGAAGAGACAAGTGTAAATCATTTTGACTGCCGACGGTGTTGAAGAAGCGGAATGCCCATAATGTGCCTTCCTGCATGCCATAGGCATGAACCACTTTTGTCCAGCCCCTTCTGATGGTCGCCCACCCATCCTTCACCGCCTTCAGGAAGGCTTCTAGAGCATTATCATGGTAGCATGAATTATATACTTTAATCTTAGTTGCCTCCACTCCGGTCATGTAGTTTGCAAGGTAATCATCAGTAAATAGCTTCGGAAACAACTGAAAAGAGAAAATATCAGATATTGAGGTCTAATAGAGTAACTTGTTGTGGGCAGGGGGAAAAGGCAACACACTACTTACCATCCTAAAGTTCACTGTTGTCTTCGACAAAGTGTAAATAAAGAGCTTAATTCCAATCACCCGTTTCTTTCGCCTAACAATCTTTCTTAGTTCCTCACTTGACGCTTGTTCATGAATATCTCATTGCCCCATACGCAAAAGGGATTGAAGCATGGATCAGTACCGCTCATATATGTACCTACAAGCAACCAGTAAATGTTGGAAGCTAAACTGAGATTGCACAAATGATGTAAAATACAACTACCTATGTTCCTAAGTACAAGTATTTTTTTGAGATTTCAATATGAACTACATGCGGATGTATATAGAATTATAGATACAGTGTAGTTTATAATCTTGATTCACTCATTTTGCTCCTTATGTAGTCTATATTGGAATCTCTAAAAATACTTATATTTAGGAATAGATGGTGTATAAGACACGGGATGCAGCTAACCTTGACGGTAAACAACAGCATCGCCCATTATAGCCTTGTGTAAGTACATGGAAAGCCAATGTTAACTACAACATGGTTAACATCCACCAAAAATAGCAAATGGTAATAAAACGGCAACATTTGTAGTGATATCTTAATTTCGAAAGAGTGGCACGGTAGCAAAGGGACGGATTAAAAAATGGATACAGTTGTTAATTGCAATAGGCTTAACAACATCCTAATTAATGTATTGTAAGTTTGTAGCCATTGAAATACAACTCTTTAAAAATGGATACAACTGTTAATTGCAACAGGCTTAATCGCCATTGAAACCGGTACTGATAAAAATGCAATTGGCAGAGTTAAACATCACAGGGCAAGTGCTGCCAGAGTAGATAATGGCACAATTGTCTATAAAAAGGTAGGGAAATAGCTAAAACGTGTTAGGCATGTTTACTACAACATGCTCAATACATCGACCGTACAAAGCATAGCCATTAATTGCAACTGGTATTGGTAAGATTGAACTGGTGGGTACATACTTGGTAAGTCCTGAGAGGTAGTTGTTGGGGCACTTCATCTTGTCCAGAGCCCGCCCAAAGTCCGCGGCGGCAGAGGCGAGCTGTTCCTCCGGGTCGAAGCATGGATCAGTGCCACTGACATGTGTACCTACAGGCAACCAATAAATGGTAGAAGTTAAACTGCAATTGCACAAATGATGTGAAATACTGTAAGACATGGGATGCAGCTAACCTCGACGACAAACAACAGCACCAGCCGTTATGACCCTGTGTAAGTACATGGACAAGCATGTTAAGTACAACAGGGTTAGGATCCACCAAAAATAGCAAATGGGCAGCATCTCTAGTATATCTTCATTGCGGAGAGTAGCATGGTAGCAAATGGACAGATTAAAAAATGGATACAATGGTTAGTTGCAATAGGATTAACAACATCCTAAGTCATGTTTTGTAAGTTTGTAGCCATTGAAATACAACTATTTAAAAATGGATTCAATTGTTAATTGCAACAGGCTAAATAGACATTGAAACCGGTACTAATAAAAATGCAATTGGCATAGTTAAACATCACAAGGCAGGTGCTACCAGAGCAGAGAATGGCCCACATGTCTATAAAAAGGTAGGGAAAGTAGAAAAAACGTGTTAGGAATGTTTACTAGAACATGCTTAATACATCGACCATACAGAACATAGCCATTAATTGCAATTGGTATTGGTAAGGATGAACTGGAGAGTACATACTTGGTAACTCCTGAGAGGTAGTTGCTGGGCACTTCTTCTTGGCCAGAGCTTGTCCAAAGTCAGCGATGGTGGAGGCAAGCTGTTCCTCCGGGTCGAAGCGTGGATCAGTGCCACTAACATGTGTACCTACAGGCAACCAGTAAATGGTAGAAGTTAAACTGCAATTGCACAAATTATGTGAAATGCTGTAAGACATGGGATGCAGCTCACCTCGACGGCAAACAAAAGCATCGGCCATTATGACCCTGCGTAAGTACATGGACAGGCATGTTAAGTACAACAGGGTTAGCATCCACTAAAAATAGCAAATGGGCAGCATCTCTAGTGATATCCTGAGTCATGTATTGTAAGTTTGTTGCTGGTATTGGTGAAATTGAGCTGGACACGATAATATTTGAACATCACACAGTGTATAGTACTGAAATAAACATGGCACAAACATGCTTAATACATCAACCATACAAATCATAGCTGTTGCAAGTGGTATTGGTATGATTTAGCTAGTTAGGTCTTACCTGTTAAGTCCTGGGGGGGTAGTCGCTGGGGGATTTGATCTAGGCTAGATCCTGCACCATGTCGGCGCAACGGCGGAGGCGAGGTGTTCCTCCGGGTCAACACGCACAGCGGCCATCGCGCCATGGACCGCCATCAGCTCCTGGCGGGGGGGATTTGGAGGCATGAGGATGTTTCGCAGGCGCCATTTAAGCAATCAGGCTGGGGACGTGATAGAGATCGATGGGTTACCTGACTGGATCCGAGCAGAACATAGATGTGGTTGAAGCTGTGGTTGCGGCGGCGGCGGTTTGAGATGCTGGTAGGGGGAGGTGCGAGCGAGGGGGGATACTGAGGGGAAGGGGATGTGGTTGGAGGAATAAATTCTGAAATCGCACGCCTAATGAAAAATTTGGTGCAAAACCTGAAACTTGGGCGGGGGAAGCACACAACACAGACGAAGCGCGTAAAATACTCATGTGCGAGAAAAAAGAAAGTTGGCAGATCCCGTCTCCAAAAAAATGTACATGTGTACTTGATTATTTTCGATCAATGGTACGCCTGGTTTATTAGGAAACATCGCACCAGTAGCTGACTTATGGGTCATTAATGCAAAAAAAACGCAGACGGGTACGACATAGAAACCGTGTGTTTTGTGATCTTCTAATGATTAGTGCAAAAAAACGCACACGGGCACACATGCTAATCAAGGCTCAAAGCCCTCAAAGGATGCTCTTACCGACATTGTACGAGTAATACTACAAACTTAAAGTACTACTGGTAATTTTCTCTAATACTACAAACTTGAACTACTTCTCACATGCTGCCATTAGGGCCTGCTGGCCAGACGCCAGCGTTCTCCTTCCCGGCCTTGTAGGTGGCAGCCCACTGTGCTTCAATCTCCGCCATGCTCTCCTCACCACGGTGTGCGGCCTATTTTTTCTTGTGACAGCGGTACTCTCTTTTCTTGACTGCTTTCTGCCTTCTCCGCTCCTTTTGTGCGGCTTTGGCTGCCTCTGAATCCACCACCCATTCGGCCATGGCAGCCTCAAAGTCCTCCCATGTAACTGTCCGGCCGCCGGCGGCGATGAACTCGGTGCGGCAAGATGCCATCGCTTCTTTACCATGTGTGTGGTTGCGAGCAGTGAGGAACGCGTCGCGGCGGGATGCCATCGCTTCCTTACCAGTTACTATGCATTGCGGTGCCATGGATGATGCCTGGAGAGAGCTCTAGGACGGAGGGGCTAGGCAGCCATACAGTGCGGTGGTATTGAAGAGCTCAACGACAAATGACAACAGAAATTTGGCTTGCCTTACAATTTTGCTCGTTCATTATCGCACACGGTTCATCTCCGTCGCTTCCGGAAATAGTGTGCACTGAGCCTATTGTGTGTTGCGTTATGATTGGCCAGAACCCCAGCCACGCAGATCATGCGTGTGCACCGTAGGATGCGCCACGATCGAACGGCAATCCACGTCCCTTACATCACACCCGTGCACCTGTAGCTAGATTGGACTTATATGCGCTAAATGCCTAGAGAATGCACATAATCCCCTAAATACGGTAAATGAGCCCAGAAAAATGCCAAATTTGAACGAGGTGATTTTCAGGGTGTATGTTCGTCATATAAAAAAGCTCCGGGGCAAAGAACAAAGAAAATTTGGATTCCCCTTCAATCTTGGGGATTTCCCTCTCGAAAGCATGGAACTTCCTCGGTGATGGTTCGATTTATGAAGGGTGTGCATGACGACATAAGCCAAACGTTCTCAAATTTTTACTAGGGCATGGTGAGGTCATACCATGGCACCATGCCAGGCGTCATGTTTTTAAAGCATTTATTTCATTTTTTTCTACAGTTGAAAACCCAACAAGCAAACATTTGTGGTTGACTATTGCCACACATTTCATTGAAATATCTGTCCATTCCTTGTAAAAGGCATGAGAATTTACTAAATGGCACAAGCATGGTTTTCTAGACCGTTCTTTGTGGACCCTTTCATCCATCTATTGTTTGAACTTGAATTATGTGCATTAATGCCTAGGAAATGCACATAATCCCCTAAAAATGGCAAATGAACCCAGAAAAGTGCCAAATTTGAACACGGTGATTTGCAGGTTGTATGTTCATCGTAGAAAAAAACTCGTGGACAAAGGACAAAGGAAAATTGGACCCCACCTTCAATCTTGGTGATTTCCCCCTCGAAACCATGAAACTTCCTCGGTGATGGTTCGATTTATGAAAGGCGCACATCACGACATAAGGAAAACATTCTCCAATTTTTACCAAGGCATGGTGAGGCCATACCATGGTACCACGCCAGGCGTCATGTTTTCCAACCATGTGTTTCATTTTTTGTATAGTTGTTAACCAAGTAAACGACATGTTTGGTTGACTATTGCCACACATTTCCTTGAAATATCTGCCCATTCCTTGTAAAAGGCATGAGAATGTACTAAACAACACGAGCATGGTTTTCCAGACTGTTCTTGTGCACCTTTTCATGCACTGTTTTTCGAATTTGAATTATGTCCATTAATGTCTAGAAAATGCACATAATCCCCTAAATATGGTAAATGAACCCGAGAAAATGTCAAATTTGAACACGTTGCATTTAAGGTGGTATGTTGATCGTTGGAAAAAAACTGAATGATAAACTAGGATGGAAATTTGTATTCCCCTTCAATCTTGGGGATTTCCCTCTCGAAAGCATGGAACTTCCTCGATGATGGTTCGATTTATGAAGTGCGTGCATGACGACACATAAGCCAAACCTTCTTAGATTTTTACCAGGGCATGGTGAGGTCATACCATGGCACCATGCCAGGCGTCATATTTTTTTAAGAATTTATTTCATTTTGTATATAGTTGAAAACCCAGGAAACAAACATTTGTGGTTGACTATTGCCAGACATTTCATCAAAATATCTATCCAATATTCATTGTAAAAGACATGAGAATTTACTAAATGGCACGAGCATGCATGGTTTTCCAAGCCGTGCTTGTGGACCCTTTCATGCACCGATTGTTTGAACTTGAATTATGTGCATTAATGCCCAGGAAATGCACATAATTCCCTAAATATGGCAAATGAACCCGGAAAAGTGCCAAATTTGAACATGGTGATTTGCAGGTTGTATGTTCATCATCGAAAAAACTCGTGGACTAAGGACAAAGGAAATTTGGATCCCCCTTCAATCTTGGTGATTTCCCCCTCGAAACCATGAAACTTCCTCGGTGATGGTTCGTTTTATGAAAGGCGTGCATGACAACATTTTTACCAGGGCACGATGAGCTCATACCATGGCACCACACCAGGCGTCATGTTTTTCCAAGCATGTACTTCATTTTTGTATAGTTGTTAACCTAGTAAATGACGCGTTTATGGTTGACTATTGCCACACATTTCCTTGAAATATCTGCCCATTCCTTGTAAAAGGCATGAGAATGTACTAAATAGCACGAGCATGGTTTTCCATACCATTCTTGTGCACCTTTTCATGCATCGATTGTTCGAATTTGAATTATGTGCATAATTAATGCTTAGGAAATGCACATAATCCCCTAAATATGGTAAATGAGTTCGGAAAATATCAAATTTGAACACGTTGCATTTGAGGTGGTATGTTGATCGTTGGAAAAAAACTAAATGACAAACTACGACGGAAATTTGGATTCCCCTTCAATCTTGGTGATTTCCCTCTCGAAAGCATTGAACTTCCTTGGTAATGGTTCCATTTATGAAGGGTCTGCATGACGACATAAATCGAACCTTCTTAGCTGTCGGATTTCGGGTTCCGGCAGACCCTTGAGGTTGGAACACTGGAGTGCGCATGGAGATTTCGCCTCCTACCTACCTGCATTCCTCCGCCTTACTAGGATCTAAAACTAAGGAAAGAACAACACAAGAGACACAGGGTTTATACTGGTTCGGGCCACCGTTGTGGTGTAATACCCTACTCCAGTTTGTGGTGTGGTGAACTGCCTCTTGGGCAGATGATGATGAACAATACAAGGAAGAACAGCCTCGCGAGGGTCTGTTCTTGGCTGGGGCGATGAACTGCTGGGAGGAGCTCAGTCACCCCTCTCTCTCTCTACCTGATCTTCTCTATCTTTCCAACTCTCTGGCCAGCTCTTTTTCCCCAGCCTCCCTTTGCTCTGTGGGTGGCTGGTCCTATTTATAGAGGCCCTGGTCCTCTTCCCAAATATCGAGCGGGAAGGGAGCCAACAATGGCGGGCTAATTTAAAGGGGGGACAGCTAGTATCAACTATCCTGACAAAAGTAGTCTTTGCATGCGCAAAGCTCTGGTGATGACGCCGTCTTGGGCTCCACGGTGACCTCCGTCTCGTAGTCCTCCTGGTCTTGGTCTCGTTGCACCGAAATGGCAACCTTTGCCTGATGCCTCGGTACTCCGTGGCTGCGCTTGCCCCCTTTGCACCAAAGGGGAAGGGAGGACGTTGCGCGGGCTGGCACCCGCCTAGCGCCCCCGGTCGTCATGGCTTGCGTCACGGGCACCTCGTGAGGTACCCCGCCTTGATCTCTCCGCCTCCTCGTGAGACAGCCTGACGAGGCTGTGCCTGAGGAAGCTCCGCGTCGTCCGCCCCGCGAGGCTTGGCCCCTCGTGAGGGTCTTGGGTTTGTGTTGGTGAAGATGGGCCGCGCTGGGCCCCCCTTTGAGCCACGCCGTAGGCAGGCAAGTCTGGGGACCCCCGTTCCCAGAACACGGACATCAGCTTTTAACCAGGGCACGGTGAGGCCATACCATGGCACCATGCCAGCCATCATGTTTTTTGAGCACATATTTCACTGTTCTATAGTTGATAACCTAGTAAATGACGTGTTTGTGGTTGACTATTGCCACACATTCCATTGAAATATCTGCCCATTCCTTGTAAAAGGCTTGAGAAATTACTAAATACCACGAGTATGGTTTTTCCAGACCGTTCGTGTGCACCCTTTCATGCACCGATTATTTGAATTTGAATTACGTGCGTTAATGCCTACAAAATGCACATAATCCCCTAAATATTGTAAATGAACACGGAAAAGTGTCAAATTTGAACACGGTTATTAGTAGGGTTTATGTTCATCATAGAAAAAAAACTCATGGATGAAGGACAAAGGAAATTTGGATTCCCATTCAATCTCGGTGATTTACTATCGCACACGATTCATCTCCGTCGGCTCTGTGAACCGTTTATGTTCACTCACACATGCAAAAGGAAAAAAAACTCGCCCACTTTGTCCCCACTCACTCGTCGCGGACTCCTCTGCAACTGTGCACCCTAAGCTCGACGGCTTTTGGCGGCGGGTGTAGGTCGCGCTCCAAACGGCACCAGATTTCGCCCCCACCGCTTTCCACCGCCTATCTGCACCGACATTCTAGACTCTGGTCGACTGGGGTTTTCTGCGGGATTGGGCCAGGGATTTTTCTCATGGAGAAGGTAATCTACTTAATTAGCAAAATATTCACTCATCTCTTATCGCAGTCCGTCCGTCACTGTTAATCAACCGGCGAAAATCGCCCTGGAATCATTTTTCTTCTAGCTGATTCGTGGGTGTTCATTCATGTGTCCACAGTGCAAGCACAAATCGGGCAACTGTGGTCGTGGCCAGTCGGAGAAGAAGTTCTATCTCACTATTCCGGATGACTTCAGGGAGCGCTCGGTGTGTTCAATCTCAACCTACTATAGTCAGCATGGCCTAAATTTGTGAACATATACCGTCTGTTGCTACATAATCTATATATTTGCATCAAATCTTTGTTACATTATCTATTTTTAATTCTATATTTTTGTACTTTGATTTCATCTATATATATGGATCTATTCTATCAGTTACTCCCATATTTGCATCTTGGTCTGTTATTTCAATATATCTAATTTACGATCATAATTTTCATTTCAAGTAGTACATCCCTTGCTTTGCAAGAATGGGAGTAGAAGGAAATCTTGGGCTTTACTTTGCTGATGACTCCTAGGATGTCATATTGACAACGCAGCATGGATTTACAATGACGGTTAGCGTAAAACTTGATAAAGATGGTCACTCATATTTTAATGCGGACCTTTGGAGAAAAATGTCTAAGTGTTATGAACTTAAAGCTGACAATAAAATTCTAGTGCGTGCACCACAGCCTGGTCTAATTAACATGGATGTTTACTTCCCCAACGTCATCAGCCGATCAAAGTCTGATCGAGGTTAGTGTCCTTTCAACTTTCTCCTTGCTCTCATATTACTATTTAAGCAACCAATTGATCACTATTTAAGCAACCAATTGTGATATCATATTCTAACTCCGTTCCTAGGCAGTAACAAATTCTATTTACCAATTTATGCGCACTATATATTCTTCTGCCATGTTCTGGATAAATAATACCTTTCCACCTTTTAAGCAGGATATGTTGGATGCATAGTGAACGATCCATATGTTACTAAGCGTACCAAATTTCATTGGAAGGACTGGAAGCATGTCATAAACTTTGTTGATAATCTGACAGAGATAGCACAGCGTACAAACGCTGGAATTTCAATGGGATTAATTAGACCTATGGTGCACGCACTGAATAAGACCAATTGTGTGCACAAAACGCTGGTAAAAAGTATTATTTTAATGTTGATGCTCATAAACTATATATATCTTCAACGATATGTTACAATTGTTTTTTATTCTACATGTGAACAGAAATTACCCCCTGTAGCAGTTCCTGGATCGATTTCCCGTCGTGGTTGAATTACACTTGTGCATGCTAATAATGCAAAAGTGATTGCATGGCACTGCATTTCCCGTAGAAATGGAACCATTCAAATTAACAAGTTCTCGCTTCTCGTGGCAATGCATCCATATTGGAAAATTGGAGACACTGTTCTACTCATGATCTACCAAGGCACAGGAGGGCTCTTCCTTTTCATTGAAGAGATGTCGAGTCACCATGATCAAGCTGCTTCCAGTGGATAGTTGTGGTTGTTGGCCCTCGGCCTCTTAAATGCGCTAGTTGTTACTATATATGTTATGTATGTAGATATGGACCATATGGTTGTTGGCCCTTAGCCTCTTAAAATGTGATAGTTGTTGCTATGTTAAGTATGTAGATATGGACCATATGGTTGTCGAAACCGTGTTATGAAGATCCTCCTTTTGTCGAATAATGTAACCACTATATATAAGTTACTCAAATGTTGTTACCCAAGTTCATAAATTTCCATGGAAAGTATTAGTATCTTACATAGTTCATTGAGTTTAAGCGTGTGCCCGATGACCAGAAGGCATTTGCATATTAACTGTCCATATTGAAAATTCACACACATGTTAACATAAGGAAACATATGTGTAACATACTAATCATCGCACACGAGTACTCGCAGACGCATCGTGTGTGATACTCCGCCACCGCAAGCAACTAGTTTGCATTTTTCAAAGTTTTTTGTACACACAGAATCGCACACGAAGTAACTGCATTGACCGTCTGTGTTGTAATTTCTCATCGCAAACAGTTCATCCGAGTCGGCTTCTGCCATGTATCACGCACATATTGTTTACACGACTCGTTTGTGTTCTTTTGGCTCATCACAAACAGTTCATCCATGTGAACTGTATGCCGCATATCACACACATCTTGTTAAGTTGAACCGTTCCTATTGTGTTCCCTAATCGAAAACAGTTCGTCCGAGTTAACCATATGCCGTATATCGCACACACATTGATATGGCTGCCTGTTTCTGTTGTTCTACCTCATCGCAAACAGTTTGAATGGATTAACCGTGTGTCCAGCATCACACACGCATTGTTATGGCTACCCATTTCTGTTGTTCTGCCTCATCGCAGACAGTTTGAATGGATCAACTGTGTGTCCTGCATCGTACATGGAACTAAAATCTGAACCGTGTTTGATGGCTTTGCCATCGCAAATGTTTTGCACCTTTTTGACGGTTTTTTACACCACCGTTTGCGATTATGGCATCGCACACAGTTTTGTCGAAGGGTCTCTGATCATAGTGTCGCGTTAGCAGTATCCTGCAGTAGAGTTGGATGATCATATAGCTGACATAGTGTTTGTGGCTCAGCCACCGTTCATCATTTTTCATACATGTTACGCTAGATCATTGCACATCCTGGTACATGCCAGAGGCATTCATATAGAGTCATATTTTGTCATAGGTATCAAGTTGTAATTTTTATTTCTTTTGAGTTATAAGTAAATAGAAGTGTGATCATCATCCTTATTCATTTTTAGAGCAGTGCCCTAGTGAGGAAAGGATGATCGAGACTATGATTCCCCCACAAGTCGGGATGAGACTCCGGACAATGAGAGAAAGAAAAAAAGGAAAAAAAAAGAGAAAAGTAAGAAAGAAAGAAAGAAAAAGAAAAAGATAAACAAAGAGAGAAGGGGCATTGCCAGTATCCTTTACCACACTTGTGCTTCAAAGTAGCACCATGTTTTTCATATGGAGAGTCTCCTATGTTGTCACTTTCATATACTAGTGGGAATTTTTCATTGTAGGATTAGATGCACACCCACTTAGTTTTCATATTGAGCTTTCATACACTTATAGCTCTTAGTGCATTCGTTGTGTGGCAATCCCTACTCCTCACGTTGATATCGATTGATGGACATCTCCACCGCATCGATGTGAGACTTTCTTACCTTTTTGTCTTCTCTATATTTACCCCTATCATCATACTCTATTCCACCCGTAGTGTTATATCCATGGCTTGCGCTCATGTATTGCGTAAGAGTTGAAAAAGTTGAAGCACGTTAAAAAGTACGAACCAATTTCTCAGCTTTTCATCGGGGTTGTGCATGATAAATACTTTGTGTTAAGAAGATAGAGCGTGACAAGACTATGATTTTGTAGGGATAACTTATTTTAGCATTGATATTTTGAAAGACATGGTTGCTTGTTCGTATGCTTGAGTATCTAAATTATTATGTCAACACTAGACTATTGCTTTGAATCACATAAAATGTCCATGCTATAAAGAAAAGAATATGATATGACATGTCAAACAACACTCCACATCAAAAATTCTGTTTTTATCACTTACCTACTCGAGGTACTCGAGGACGAGTAGAAGTTAAGCTTGGGGATGCTGATACGTCTCCAACGTATATATAATTTTTGATTGTTCCATGCTGTTATATTATCAATCTTGGATGTTTTATAATCATTTTATAGTCATTTTATACAATTTTTGGTACTAACCTATTGACATAGTGCCAAGTGCCAGTTCCTGTTTTTTCCATGTTTTTTACATCGCAGAAAATCAATATTAGACGGACTCCAAATGCCACGAAAGTTTACAGAGATTTTTTATGGACCAGAAGGAACATGTTGGGACCTGGTAGCACCTCAGGGGAGTCCCGTGGAGGGGACAATGATACATCTCCAACGTATTTATAATTTTTGATTGCCCCATGCTATAGTATCTACTGTTTTGGACATTATTGGGCTTTATTATCCACTTTTATATTATTTTTGGGACTAACCGATTAACCAGAGGCCCAACCCAGAATTGTTGTTTTTTTTGCCTATTTTAGGGTTTCGAACAAAAGGAATATCAAACGGAGTCCAAACGGAATGAAACCTTCAGGAACGTGATTTTCTCACCGAACAAGACCCAGGAGACTTGGACCCTACGTCAAGCAACCAACAGGGAGGCCCCGAGGTAGGGGGGCGCGCCTACCCCCCCCCCCCAGGCGCGCCCTCCACCCTCATGTGCCCCCTGTTGCTCCACTGACATACTTCTTTCTCCTATATATACCTACGTACCCCCAAACGATCAGATACGGAGCCAAAACCCTAATTCCACCGCCGTAACTTTCTGTATCCACGAGATCCCATCTTGGGCCCTGTTCCGGAGGTCCGCCGGAGGGGGCATCTATCATGGAGGGCTTCTACATCAACACCATAGCCTCTCCAATGAATTGTGAGTAGTTTACCTCAGACCTACGGGTCCATAGTTATTAGCTAGATGGCTTCTTCTCTCTTTTTGGATCTCAATACAAAGTTCTCCCCCTCTCTTGTAGAGATCTATTCAATGTAATCTTCTTTTTGCGGTGTGTTTGTTGAGACCGATGAATTGTGGGTTTATGATAAAGTTTATCTATGAACAATATTTGAATCTCCTCTGAATTCTTTTATGTATGATTGGTTATCTTTGCAAGTCTCTTCGAATTACCAGTTTCGTTTGGCCTACTAGATTGATCTTTCTTGCAATGGGAGAAGTGCTTAGCTTTGGGTTCAATCTTGCGGTGTCCTTTCCTAGTGATAGTAGGGGCAGCAAGGCACGTATTGTATTATTGCCATCGAGGATAACAAGATGGGGTTTTCATTGCATGAGTTTATCCCTCTACATCATGTCATCTTGCTTAAGGCGTTACTTTGTTCTTATGAACTTAATACTCTAGATTCATGCTGGATAGCGGTCGATGTGTGGAGTAATAGTAGCAGATGCAGGCAGGAGTCGGTCTACTTGTCTCGGATGTGATGCCTATATACATGATCATACCTAGATATTCTCATAACTATGCTCAATTCTATCAATTGCTCAACAATAATTCGCTCATCCACCGTAAAATACTTATTCTCTCGAGAGAAGCCACTAGTGAAAACTATGGCCCCCGGGTCTATCTTCATCATATTAATCTTCCAATACTTTGTTATTTCCATTCCCTTTTATTTTACTTTGCATGTTTATCATAAAAATACGAAAAAATATTATCTTATCATATCTATCAGATCTCACTCTCGTAAGTGACCGTGTAGGGATTGACAACCCCAATCGTGTTGGTTGCGAGGATTTATTTGTTTTGTGCAGGTGCGAGGGACTCGCGCATAGCCTCCTACTGTATTGATACCTTGGTTCTCAAAAACTGAGGGAAATACTTACGCTACTCTGCTGCATCACCCTTTCCTCTTCAAGGGAAAACCAACGCAAGTGCTCAAGAGGTAGCAAGAAGGATTTCTGGCGCCGTTGCCGGGGAGGTCTATGCAAAAGTCAACATACCAAGTACCCATCACAAACCCTTATCTCCCGCATTACATTATTTGCCATTTGCCTCTCGTTTTCCTTTCCCCCACTTCACTGTTGCCGTTTTATTCGCCCTCTCTCTCTCTATCCTCCCTCTCTTTCTCTATTTGCCTCTTTTTTCCCTTTGCACCTTCTGCCGTTATGCCTGAAATTGGGGAAATTATTGTCGATATGGACAACAATAATATCATGAAAAATTCTGATGCTCCTGCTAAAGAACCCCCCATCTTACATACAAAAAAATTCCGTGTTGGTAGTGGCAATATTATTGGAAAAGGAGTTATTCAAGATCTCTTTACTTGTGCCGGTACTTTACCTTCTATGGGTAGTTCTATCCTTCATAGAACTAGTAGTCTTACGGACGCTATTGCCATGCTTGTAGTTGAACTTGAAAGACAATTCATGCACATGCATCCTTGCATACAAAGGATTTTCCTAGAATTTTCTAATATTGAGCATTCTTCTATTAAGTGTGTCGTTACTATCTTTTTGGCTCATGAGTTTAGATTCATAATAGAAGAGGCCAAAGAAATCTTTGCGCATTATAGGGTGGACGCTTGCCGTCCTCCCATAGAGTCTATCCTTTTTGATCAAGAAGAAATAATGCGTTTTCAGTCTCTAGACTATGTTGCTTTCAATGAAAATCTTAGAAAAAGGGTTCCTACCAATGTTTTAGTTGATAGAATTTCTGAACTTAATTATGATTTGGCCATTCAAAATAATGAACTAGGATATACTCTTGAATATAGGCTCACAAAGTTCTGTCAAAAGAATACTTATAATGATGAATTGGTTGTGCAATACGAAGGACCAAAGGAGGAACCTATACCTCCCAAGGTTGATCTTAGGGACTTTTGTCCCATTAAATTTAGCCCTTTTGATTAATTTTGCTTGCCACAAAGAAAACTGGCTGCCGAACGTAGAGAATATGAAATGAGTTTTAATGACCTATCTTACTATTATGGCAATACCTAGATCTATCCTTGCTTTTTATACCTAGCTAGGGGCATTAAACGATAGCGCTTGTTGGGAGGCAACCCAATTTTATTTTTATTCCTTACTTTTTGCTCCTGTTTAGTAATAAATAATTTATCTAGCCTCTTTTTTGGTTGTGTTTTTTGTGTTTAATTAGTGTTTGTGCCAAGTAGAACCGTTGGGAAGACTTGGGGAAAGTCTTGTTAATCTTGCTGTAAAAACAGAAACTTTAGCGCTCATGAGAACTGCTGTCATTTTTATTTGGAAACTGCTATTTAGTTAATTATATTTGCCGATGATTAATAGATAAATTTCTCACGTCCAGCAATTTAGTTTATAATTTTTGGGGTTCCAGATCTTGCGCTAGCTACAGATTACTACAGACTATTCTGTTTTTGACAGATTCTTTTTTTCGTGTGTTGTTTGCTTATTTTGATGAATCTATGGCTAGTAAAATAGTTTATAAACCATAGAGAAGTTGGAATACATTAGGTTTAACACCAATATAAATAAATAATGAGTTCATTACAGTACCTTGAAGTGGTCTTTTGTTTTCTTTCGCTAACGGAGCTCATGAGATTTTCTAATTTAAGTTTTGTGTTGGGAAGTTTTCAAGTTTTGGGTAAAGATTTGATGGATTATGGAATAAGGAGTGGCAAGAGCCTAAGCTTGGGTATGCCCATGGAACCCCAAAGATAATCTAAGGACACATAAAAGCCAAAGCCTGGGGATGCCCCGGAAGGCATCCCCTCTTTCGTCTACTTCTATCAGTAACTTTACTTGGAGATATATTTTTATTCACCACATGATATGTGTTTTGCTTGGAGCGTCTTCTATTATTTGAGTCTTTATTTTTTAGTTTACCACAATCATCCTTGCTGTACACACATTTGGAGAGAGACACACATGATTCAGAAATTGTTAGAATACTCTATGCGCTTCACTTATATCTTTTGAGTTATGTAGTTTTGCTCTAGTGCTTCACTTATATCTTTTAGAGCACGGTGGTGGATTTGTTTTATAGAAACTATTGATCTCTCATGCTTCACTCAGATTATTTTGAGAGTCTTAAATAGCATGGTAATTTGCTTAAATAATCCTAATATGCTAGGTGTACAAGGTTAATAATAAAATTCTCTTAGGAGTGTGTTGAATACTATGAGAAGTTTGATGCTTGATAATTGTTTTGAGATATGGAGATGGTGATATTAAAGATGTGCTAGTTGAGTAGTTGTGAATTTGAGAAATACTTGTGTTAAAGTTTGTGATTCCCATAGCATGCACGTATGGTGAACCGTTATGTGATGAAGTCGGAGCATGATTTATTTATTGATTGTCTTCCTTATGAGTGGCGGTCGGGGACGAGCGATGGTATTTTCCTACCAATCTATCCCCCTAGGAGCATGCACGTAATACTTTGCTTTGATAACTTGTAGATTTTTGCAATAAGTATATGAGTTCTTCATGACTAATGTTGAGTCCATGGATCATATGCACTCTCACCCTTCCACCATTGCTAGCCTCTCTAATACTGCGCAACTTTCGCGGGTCTCATACACCCACCATATAACTTCCTCAAAATAGCCACCATACCTACCTATTATGGCATTTCCATAGCCATTCCGAGATATATTTCCATGCAACTTTCCACCGTTCCGTTATTATGACACACTTCATCATTGTCATATTGCTTTGCATGATCATGTAGTTGACATTGTATTCATGGCAAAGCCATCGTTCATAATTCTTTCATACATGTCACTCTTGATTCATTACATATCCCGGTACACCGCTGAAGGCATTAACATAGTCATATTTTGTTCTAAGTATCGAGTTGTAATTGTTGAGTTGTAAGAAAATAAAAGTGTGATGATCATCATTATTAGAGCATTGTCCCGGTGAGGAAAGGATGATGGAGACTATGATTCCCCCACAAGTCGGGATGAGACTTCGGACGAAAAATAAAATAAAATAAAGGAGGCCATAAAAAAGGAGAAAAGGCCCAAAAAATGAGAGAAAAGGAGAGAAGGGACAATGCTACTATCCTTTTACCACACTTGTGCTTCAAAGTAGCACCATGATCTTCATGATAGAGAGTCTCCTATGTTGTCACTTTCATATACTAGTGGGAATTTTTCATTATAGAACTTGGCTTGTATATTCCAATGATGGGCTTCCTCAAATTGCCCTAGGTCTTCGTGAGCAAGCGAGTTGGATGCACACCCACTTAGTTCTTTTTGAGCTTTCATATACTTATAGCTCTAGTGCATCCGTTCCATGGCAATCCCTACTCACTCACATTAATATCTATTAATGGGCATCTCCATAGCTGGTTGATATGCCTAGTTCATGTGAGACTATCTTCTCCCTTTTTGTCTTCTCCACAACCACCATTCTATTCCACCTATAGTGCTATATCCATGGCTCACGCTCATGTACTGCATGAAGATTGAAAAAGTTTCAGAATGTCAAAAGTATGAAACAATTGCTTGGCTTGTCATCGGGGGTTGTGCATGATTTAAATACTTTGTGTGGGGAAGATAGAGCATAGCCAGACTAAATGATTTTGTAGGGATAACTTTCTTTGGCCATGTTATTTTGAGAAGACATAATTGCTTAGTTAGTATGCTTGAGGTATTATTATTTCTATGTCAATATTGAACTTTTGTCTTGAATCTTTCGGATCTGAATATTCATACCACAAATAAGAAGAATTACATTGAACTTATGCCAAGTAGCATTCCACATCAAAAATTATGTTTTTATCATTTACCTACTCGAGGACGAGCAGGAATTAAGCTTGGGGATGCTTGATACGTCTCCAACGTATCTATATTTTTTGATTGCTCCATGCTATATTATCTACTGTTTTCGACATTATTGGGCTTTATTATCCACTTTTATATTAGTTTTGGGACTAATCTATTAACCGGAGGCCCAGCCCAGAATTGATGTTTTTTTGCCTATTTTAGGGTTTCGAAGAAAAGGAATATCAAACGGAGACCGAATGGAATGAAACTTTCGGGAACGTGATTTTCTCACCGAAAAAGACCCAGGAGGCTTGGACCCTACGTCAAGCAACCAACAGGGAGGCCCCGAGGTAGGGGGGCGCGCCTCCCCCCCCCCCCCAGGCGCGCCCTCCACCCTCATGTGCCCCCTGTTGCTCCACTGACATACTTCTTTCTCCTATATATACCTACGTACCCCCAAACGATCAGATACGGAGCCAAAAACCTAATTCCACCACCATAACTTTCTGTATCCACGAGATCCCATCTTGGGCCCTGTTTTGGAGCTTCGCCGGAGGGGGCATCGATCACGGAGGGCTTCTACATCAACACCATAGCCTCTCCAATGAAGTGTGAGTAGTTTACCTCAGACCTACGGGTCCATAGTTATTAGCTACATGGCTTATTCTCTCTTTTTGGATCTCAATACAAAGTTCTCCCCCTCTCTTGTGGAGATCTATTCGATGTAATCTTCTTTTTGCGGTGTGTTTGTTGAGACCGATGAATTGTGGGTTCATGATCAAGTTTATCTATGAACAATATTTGAATCTCCTTTGAATTCTTTTATGTATGATTGGTTATCTTTGCAAGTCTCTTTGAATTATCATTTTAGTTTGGCCTACTAGATTGATCTTTCTTGCAATGGGAGAAGTGCTTAGCTTTGGGTTCAATCTTGCGGTGTCCTTTCCCAGTGATAGTAGGGGTAGCAAGGCACGTATTGTATTGTTGCCATCGAGGATAATAAGATGGGGTTTTCATCATATTGCATGAGTTTATCCCTCTACATCTTGTCATCTTGCTTAAGGCGTTACTCTGTTCTTATGAACTTAATACTCTAGATGCATGCTGGATAGTGGTCGATGTGTGGAGTAATAGTAGTAGATGCAGGCAGGAGTCGGTCTACTTGTCTCGGGTGTGATGCCTATATACATGATCGTACCTAGATATTCTCATAACTATGCTCAATTCTGTCAATTGCTCAACAGTAATTCGTTCATCCACTGTAAAATACTTATGCTCTCGAGAGGAGCCACTAGTGAAACCTATGGCCCCTGGGTCTATCTTCATCATATTAATCTTCCAATACTTTGTTATTTTCATTGCCTTTTATTTTACTTTGCATCTTTATCATAAAAATACCAAAAAAATATTATCTTATCATATCTATCAGATCTCACTCTCGTAAGTGACCGTGTAGGGATTGACAACCCCTTATCACGTTATTTGTTTTGTGCAGGTGTGAGGGACTCGCGCGTAGCCTCCTACTGGATTGATACCTTGGTTCTCAAAAACTAAGGGAAATACTTACACTACTCTGCTGCATCATCCTTTCCTCTTCAAGGGAAATCCGACGCAAGTGCTCAAGAGGTAGCAGACAACCCACCAGGGTGCGCTAGGAGGCCCAGGCACGCCCTGGTGGGTTTTGCCCACCTCGGGTGCCCCCGGACCGCCTCTTTGCTCTATAAATACCTGAATATTCCAGAAACCCTAGTGGAGTCGACGAAATACTCATCCAGCCGCCACAGAGTCCAGAACCACCAGATCCAATCTAGACACCATCTCGGATGGGGTTCATCACCTCCATTGGTACCTCTCCGTTTATGCGTGAGTAGTTCTTTGTAGACCTTCGGGTCTGTAGTTAGTAGCTAGATGGCTTCATCTCTCTCTCTCTTGATTCTCAATACAAAGGTCTCTTGGAGATCCATATGATGTAACTCTTTTTGTGATGTGTTTGTTGGGATCTGATGAACTTTGAGTTTATGACCAGTCATATCTTTTTATATCCATGAAAGTTATGTGAGTTTCTTTGATCTCTTATATGCATGATCTCTTATAGCCTCATATTTATTCTTTAATATTTGGGTTTTGTTTGGCCAACTTGATCTATTTATCTTGCAATGGGAAGAGGTGCCCGGTAGTGGGTCCGATCTTACGATGCTCGATCCTAGTGACGGAAAGGGAACCGACACGTATGTATCATTGCTACTAAGGATAAAAAGATAGGATCTATATCTATGCAATAGATAAACTGATCTTGTCTACATCATGTCATCATTCTTATTGCATTAGTCCATTTTCCCATGAACTTAATACACTAGATGCATGTTGAATAGTGGTCGATGTGTGGAGTAATAGTAGTAGATGCGGGCAGGAGTCGGTCTACTAATCTTGGATGTGATGCCTATGTAATGATCATTCCCTGGATATTGTCATAATTGTTTGAGGTTCTATCAATTTCCCAACAGTAATTTGTTTACCCACCTTTTTCTATCTTTCTCGAGAGAAGCCACTAGTGAAACCTATGGCCCCCGGGTCTTCTTCCTCATATATTTTCTTGCGGTCTACTTTTCCTTTGCATTTTTATTCAGATCTATTAAACCAAAAATACAAAAATACTTTGTTTCAGTTTATTTTATTTGTGATCTATTATTTCAGTCAACTACAATTTTCTGGCATCGTTACCTGAAAGGGATTGACAACCCCTTTAACACATCGGGTTGCGAGATGTTGTTATTTGTGTGCAGGTGTTGTTTATGTTGTGTTGCTTGGTTCTCCTACTGGTTTGATAACCTTGGTTTCTTCTTTGAGGGAAATACCTACCATCGCTGTGCCGCATCATCCCTTCCTCTTTGGGGAAATACCGACGTAGTCCTAGCAAACAGGAGCTTTTTTGGCACTATAGTCAGAGAGCAATCACACGCCTCCTGTTCAGTCAAGCAGCTGGCCGCACGGCGCCTCCTATAGCCATTAAAACCAAGACATGTGGCGTCATGTGAATGGTTAATAGAACACACACGATTTGAATTATACAAACATTTGAGATTTAAAGTGGCAGCTATCCTTTTCAAAATGCCTTTGTTGGTTGTTATTCGAGTGCGCCTTCTCTAAAAATGGACACGAAAAATACCATAGCATGTCGCGTGCCATTCCATGATAGAATACCAAGTTTCATGAATTTCAGATGAGTTTTCGATTTACTAGAATTTAAAAACAAAGTATCTCAATGTTTTGCCGGCAATCAACGGTGCCCTGGTGTATGAAATTCATTCCCATTTCTTGCATGGGACCTAAGCATGCACCCAAGGACAAAGATTTGATTTTTCAACCAATTTATATGCACTAGAGCATGTGCATGTAGTTCATATTTGAATTATGCACATAAATGCATTGAAAACTCAATTAATGCATCAAAATGTCCAAACGAACCCCAAAAAATCCCAAAAATAGACACACCAATCCTGTTGTTCTATGTTGACACCAGATTTTTTTTAAAACAATAAGAGGCAATGGATATCCTTTCGTCCCCAAAGGTGGGACGTTCCCTACCGAAACCATCACGCTTGTTGTGAGAAGCTCTGGTTTGTGAGAACCATATACCCAAACCTGCTCCAAATGGGACAAATAATTTACCACGGCATGTTGATGCCGTTCCATGATAGCACGCCAAGTTTCATGAATTTCAGACGAGTTTTGGATTTACTAGATTCTAAAAACCTGGTATCTCAATGTTTGCGGCCGAGTGACGGTGGCACGGTGTTTGACATTCATTCCCATTTCTTGCATGGGACCTAAGCATGCAACCAAGGACACAAAATTGAATTCTCAACCAATTTATATGCATTAGAGCATGTGCATGTAGTTCAAACTTGAATTATGCACATGAATGCATTGAAAACTCAGTTAATGCATAAAAATGTCCAAACGAACCCCAAAAAATCCGAAAATTGACACAACACTCCAGTTGTTCTATGTTGACACCAAAAAAAATTGAAAGCAATAAGAGGCTATGGATATCGTTCCGTCCCCAAAGGTGGGACGTTACCTACCGAAATCATCATGCTTGTTGTGAGAAGCTCTAGTTTGTGAGAAGCATATGCCCAAACCTGCCCCAAATGGGACAAAAAATTTACCACGACATGTTGATGCCGCTCCACGATAGCACGCCAAGTTTCATGAGTTTTAGACGAGCTTTTGGGTTTACCAGAATTTAAATACCAGGTATCGCAATGTTTGCGGTCGAGTGACGGTAGCATGGTGTTTGACATTCATTCTCATTTCTTGCATGGGACCTAAGAATGCAACCAAGGACACTGATTTGAATTTTCAACCAATTTATATGCATTAGAGCATGTGCATGTAGTTCAAATTTGAATTATGCACATGAATGCATTGAAAACTCAGTTAATGCATACAAATGTCCAAAGGAACCCCGAAAAATCCGAAAATTGACACAACACTCCAGCTGTTCTATGTTGACACAAAAAAAATTGAAAGCAATAAGAGGCTATGGATATCGTTTCGTCCCCAAAGGTGGGACGTTGCCTACCGAAATCATCATGCTTGTTGTGAGAAGCTCTGGTTTGTGAGAAGCATATGCCCAAACCTGCCCCAAATGGGACAAAAAATTTACCACGACATGTTGATGCCGCTCCACGATAGCACGCCAAGTTTCATGAGTTTTAGACGAGCTTTTGGGTTTACTAGAATTTAAATACCAGGTATCTCAATGTTTGCGGCCGAGTGATGGTGGCAGGGTGTTTGACATTCATGCCCATTTCTTGCATGGGACCTAAGCATGCAGCCAAGGACACAAATTTGAATTTTCAACCAATTTATATGCATTAGAGCATGTGCATGTCGTTCAAATTTGAATTATGCACATGAATGCATTGAAAACTCAGTTAATGCATACAAATGTCCAAACGAACCCCGAAAAATCCAAAAATTGACACAACACTCCAGCTGTTCTATGTTGACACAAAAAAAATTGAAAGCAATAAGAGGCTATGGATATCGTTTCGTCCCCAAAGGTGGGACGTTGCCTACCGAAATCATCATGCTTGTTGTGAGAAGCTCTGGTTTGTGAGAAGCATATGCCCAAACCTGCTCCAAATGGGACAAAAATTTTACCACGACATGTTGATGCCGCTCCACGATAGCACGCCAAGTTTCATGAGTTTTAGACGAGCTTTTGGATTCACTAGAATTTAAATACCAGGTATCTCAATGTTTGCGGCCGAGTGACGGTAGTAGGGTGTTTGACATTCATTCTCATTTCTTGCATGGACCTAAGAATGCAACCAAGGACACTGATTTGAATTTTCAACCAATTTACATGCATTAGAGCATGTGCATGTAGTTCAAATTTGAATTATGCACATGAATGCATTGAAATCTCAGTTAATGCATAGAAATGTCCAAATGAACCCCGTCAAATCCCAAAAATTGACAAAACACTCCTATTGTTCTTTGTTGACACGAGAAAAATTTTGAAAGCAATAAGAGGCAATGGATATCGTTTCGTCCCCAAAGGTGGGACGTTCCCTACCGAAACCATCATGCTTGTTGTGAGAAGCTCTGGTTTGTGAGAAGCATATACCCAAACCTACCCCAAATGGGATAAATTTTTTACCACGGCATGTTGATGCCACTTCATGATAGCACGCCAAGTTTCATGAATTTCAAACGAGTTTTGGATTTACTAGAATTTGAAAACCAGGTATCTCAATGTTTGCGGCCGAGTGAAGGTGGCAGGGTGTTTGACATTTATTCCCATTTCTTGCATGGGACCTAAGCATGCAACCAAGGACACAGATTTGAATTTTCAACCAATTTTTATGCATTAGAGCATGTGCATGTAGTTCACATTTGGATTATGCACATGAATGCATTAAAAACTCAGTTAATGCATAAAAATGCCCAAACAAACCCCAAAAAATCCCAAAAATTGACACAACACTCATGTTGTTCTATGTTGACACGAGAGATTTTTTGAAAACAATAAGAGGCAATGCATATCATTTCATCCCCAAAGGTGGGATGTTCCCTACCGGAACCATCTGGCTAGTTCTGGTTTGTGAGAAGCATATCCCCAAACCTGCCCCAAATGGGACAAAAAAATTACCACGGCATATTCATGTCGCTCCATGATAGCACACCAAGTTTCATGAGTTTTAGACGAGCTTTTAGATTTACTAGAATTTAAAAACTAGGTATCTTGATGTTTGCGGCCGAGTGACGGTGGCAGAGTGTTTGACATTCATTCCCATTTCTTGCATGGGACCTAAGCATGGAACCAAGGACACAAATTTGAATTTTCAACCAATTTATATGCATTAGAGCATGTGCATGTAGTTCAAATTTGAATTATGCACATGAATGCATTGAAAACTCAGTTAATGCATAAAAATGTACAAACGAACCCCGAAAAATCCGAAAAATTGACACAACACTCCTGTTGTTCTATGTTGACACGAAAAAAATTTGAAAGCAATAAGAGGCAATGGGTATAGTTTAGTCCCCAAAGGTGGGATGTTCCCTACTGAAACCATCATGCTTGTTGTGAGAAGCTCTGGTTTGTGAGAAGCATATGCCCAAACCTGCCCCAAATGGGACAAATTTTTTACCATGACATGTTAATGTCGCTCCATGATAGCACGCCAAGTTTCATGAACTTCAGACGAGTTTTGGATTTACTAGAATTTAAATACAAGGTATCTCAATGTTTGCGGTCGAGTGACGGTAGCAGGGTGTTTGACATTCATTCTCATTTCTTGCATGGGACCTAAGCATGCAACCAAGGACACTGATTTGAATTTTCAACCAATTTATATGCATTTGAGCATGTGCATGCAGTTAAAATTTTAATTATGAACATGAATGCATTGAAAACTCAGTTAATGCATAGAAATGTCCAAACGAACCCCGTAAAATCCCAAATATTGACACACCACTCCTGTTGTTCTATGTTGACACGAGAAATTTTTTCAAAGCAATAAGAGTCAATGGATATCGTTGCGTCCCCAAAGGTGGGACGTTCCCTACCGAAACCATCATGCTTGTTGTGAGAAGCTCTGGTTTGTGAGAAGCATATACCCAAACCTACCCCAAATGGGACAAAAAATTTACCACGACATGTTGATGCCGCTCCATGATAGCATGCCAAGTTTCATCAATTTCAGATGAGTTTTGGATTTACTAGAATTTAAAAACCAGGTGTCTCAATGTTTGCGGCCGAGTGACGGTGGCAGGGTGTTTGACATTCATTCCCATTTCTTGCATGGGAACTAGGCATGCAACCAAGGACACAAATTTTAATTTTTAACCAATTTATATGCATTAGAGCATGTGCATGTAGTTCAAATTTGAATTATGCACATGAATACATTGAAAACTCAATTAATGCATAAAAATGTCCAAGCAAACCCCGAAAAATCCCAAAAATTGACACAACACTCCTGTTGTTCTATGTTGACACGAGAAATTTTTTGAAAGCAATAGGAGGCAATGGATATTGTTTCGTCCCCAAAGGTGGGATGTTCCCTACCGGAATCATCTGGCTTGTTGTGAGAAGCTCTGGTTTGTGAGAAGCATGTCCCCAAACCTGCCCCCAAATGGGACAAAAAAATTACCATGGCATGTTCATGCCACTCCATGACAGCACGCCAAGTTTCATGAATTTTAGACGAGCTTTTGGATTTACTAGAATTTAAAAAACCAGGTATCTCAATTTTGCGGCCGAGTGACGGTGGCAGGGTGTTGAACATTCATTCCCATTTCTTGCATGGGACCTAAGCATGCAACCAAGGACATAGATTTGAATTTTCAACCAATTTATATGCATTAGAACATGTGCCTGTAGTTCAAATTTGAATTATACCCATGAATGCATAGAAAACTTAGTTAATGTATAAAACTGTCCAAGTGAACCCTGAAAAATCACAAAAATTGACACAACACTCCTGTTGTTCTATGTTGACACTAGGAAAAAATTTGAAATCGAGAAGAGGCAACGGATATTGTTTCGTCCAGAAAGGTGAAATGTTCCCTACCGAAACAATAACACTTGTTGTGAGAAGCTCTGGTTTATGAGAAGCTTATATCCAAACCTGCCCCAAATGGGACAAATAATTTACCACGACATGTTGATGCCACTCCATGATAGCATGCCAAGTTTCATGAATTTCGGACGACTTTTGGATTTACTAAAATTACAAAAGCAAAGTACGTCGACGTTTGCCGGAGAGCCATGGTGCCGTGGTGTTCGAAATTCATCCCCATTTCTTGCATGTGACATAAGCATAAACCTATGGACACATATATGATTTTACAACCCATGTTGGTGCATCGGAGCATGTGCATGTAGTTTAATTTTGAATTGTGCGCCGAAAATGGCTAGAAAACTAATTTAATGTATAAAATGTCCAAACGAACCCTAAATAATTCCAATTCTTACGACACACATATAGTTGCATGTTCACTACAGATAAAGGGTCTAGCAATTCAAACACCATCCATTGCTGATGTGACCCCATTATGTAATTCAAATCAAGATGACAAATCAAGTAGATCCCACATAGTTTATTATCACCAACCGTGTGAGATGTAGTACAAAATATCCTAGAGCACTGTCGGTGTATAGTAGGCCTATGGCTTACGCGAGAAGGTGCGTCGACTACAGTCCATAGTCAGTGTGTCAAGCACACTAGCTCGCTCCCCAAATATCATTTCACTGTTCAATTGTCGCCGATGAAAGATGGGGACGTGGACCCGCGTCATGAGGGCAACTTCGGTGGCCCACTTTGGCGAGAGTGCGGCTGCAGCCTCCATGCACGTGCTAACAAGGTGCATGAGCACGCCCGCAATCTGCGACCGGGCCGCCAAGGCAGCCCAAACGGCCGCTATTGCTTCTTAGGTTGCGGCAACAACGTCTGCCTCGGGGATAACAACTGGCGAGAGCGGCACATCAGTTGTCTGTTCTGCAGTAGTGGCCTTAGCCCTGATGGAGGCCACCCACGACCATTTCGAGGCCGCCCACGCCCAGCTCATGGTGGTCACCGCACAAATCGAACGAAGCTTCTCCGACAATGGTCGGCAACCCACGGCCAAAGAGTTGGCAATCGTCGAGAGTGTTCGAGCAGCCGTCTGTTACTCCGCCGCATACCTTGCGATGACGGAGCCCATCCAAGCCCAGATTGCGGCCGCCCATGCCCAGCTCATGGCGGCCTTTTCCAAAGAGATGGCGGACGCAGATGGCGAGATGCTTGCCGAGTATGGTGCGATGGATGCCATGGAGCCCCTTCCCCAGGAGACCGTCAGGCGCGAGCTGGACATGGAGGAGGCGGCGGAGATCGACGAGCACCAGCCATAGTTGTACTCTCTGTTTTGTTTAATTAAGAGTGCCAGTCTTTAATTTATTATAGTAATGTTTAGGTCAGCTAGCTCTGTTTAATTGCCGAACTTGCTCGATTAAGCAGTGTGGGTGTGATGTAGTCTCCTTTGTGTACCCAAATTATGCAATGACGTGGATGACCACTGTAACCAGGGAAATTCGAACCAAAATTTTTGACGTTAAAACTCATCACACACGGGTTAAGCTATCTGAATCATTTGTGATGTTCACATATCGTACACGGTTCTAAATAAGGGACCGTGTCTGACACACTTTGCGCGCCAGTTTTTTTGCTGAAGCGATTCCAAATTTTTGGCTTCTGCGGAAATATCTACCTCCCCGCCCCCTCCCCCTTACCAAAAGCCACATTTCCCCTGTTTCGGCCTTCCTCTCCAAGTTGAAACCTTCACTCCTTGCTTGCAGTGTCGTGATGTCTACTATGCAACTTTATTCTTGTAGACACGTGTTGGGCCTCCAAACACAGAGTTTTGTAGGACAGTAGCAATTTTCCCTCAAGTGGATGACCTAAGGTTTATCAATACGTGAGAGGTGTAGGATGAAGATGGTCTCTCTCAAACGACCCTGCAATCAACTACAAGAAATCTCTTGTCTCCCCAACACACCCAATACAATGGCAAATTTTATAGGTGCACTAGTTCGGCGAAGAGATGGTGATAAAAGTGTAATATTGATGGTAGAAATATATTTTTATAATCTGAATAAATAAAAACAGCAACGTAGCAAATAGTAAACGGGCACAAAAACGGTATTGCAATGCTTAAAAATGAGGCCTAGGGTCCGTACTTTCACTAGTAAAATCTCCCAACAGTGCTAACATAGTTGGACCATATGATTATCCCTCAAAGTGCAATAAAGAATCACTCCTGAGTTCCTAATAGTGGTGAGAACAAAAGATAGAAATTGTTTGTAGGGTACGAAACCACCTCAAAGCTATTCTTTCCATTCGATCTATTCAAGAGTTCGTACTAAAATAACACAAAGCTATTCTTTCCGTTCGATCTATCCTAGATTTCGTATTAAAATAAAACCAAAGCAAATTCATATTCATAATACTCAATCCAACACAAGGAACTACAAGGAGACCCCAAAGTTTCTATCGGAGAAAAGATAATAAAAACGTGCATCAACCCCTATGCATAGATTATCCTAATGTCACCACGGGAATCCGCGAATTGAATGCCAAAACACATATCAAGTGAATCAATATGATGCCCCATTGTCACCTCAAGTATTCATACCGCAAGACATACATCATGTGTTCTCATATCTGAATATTCAATCCGACAAGACAAAACTTCAAGTGGTAATGATTCAATTGATCACAACATGGGTACAGAGGGGATAAACATCATATGATCCGACTATATTAACAAAGCCCATGATATAGATCACGAGAGAGAGAGATTAATCACATAGCTACTGGTACAAACCCTCAGCCCCGAGGGTGGACTACTCCTTCCTCATTGTGGTGGCCGTCGGGATGATGAAGATGGCCACCGGAGATGATTCCCCCCTCCGGTGGAGTGCCGAAACGGGTCTAGATTGGTTTTCGGTGGCTACGAAGCCTTGCGGTGGTGGAACTTCTGATCTAGGTTAACCCTGAAGGGTTTCGGAATATTTGGGAATTTATAGTGCAAAGAAGTGGTGTGGGAGGCCACCGAGGTGGGCACCACCCACCTGGGCATGCCTGGGCCCCAGGCGTGCCCTGGTGGGTTGTGCCCCCCTCGGGGCACCCCTCAAGGTGCTTCTTTGGCCCATTGTTGGTTTCTGGTCCATAAAAAATCCACAAAAAGTTTTGCGGTGTTTGGACACCGTTTGATAATGATTTCATGTGATGTAAAAAACAAGCACAAAATAGCAGCTGACACTGGGCACTGGGTCAATAGGTTAGTCCCAAAAAATGATATAAAGGAGTTATAAAATGATAGTAAAACATCCAAGAATGATAATAAAACAACATGAATACTTCATAAATTATAGATACATTGGAGATGTATCAGCATCCCCAAGCTTAATTCCTATTCGTCCTCAAGTAGGTAAATTATAAAAGAAATAATTTATGAAGTGTGAATGCTAGCAAAGTGCACAAGTTTGATCAATGACAATTTCAATCACTTTTCCTAGCATTATAACAGCAATTCTTTCTCATAAAATTTATCATGTTAAAGTAGCAACCAACTCACATGTTAAGGTTCAAACAATGAACTCTCTTGAAACTCAACAACCTATGTTCTTAGTCACCAAGCAAATGCAATTCAACTTATTCAACGAAGTTTAAGTAAGAGCTCCACATACTCAACCATCTTATAGTCTTCTATGATTGCTAACACTCACCGCATACACATGAGGAAAAACTTTCAACCGGACACATAGAAAGATAGGGGCTTGTAATTTCGCCTCCCAACATATTCACCTCAAGGGTGATGTCACCAATAATAACTCATGCTACCCATATCCAACTGGATATATGTGCCTAGATCTTTCCTCACCACATGATACTTTCCAAAGGAGAAAATAAAAAGGAATAGAGAGAAAAACTTTGACCCTTTGCATAAAAGTAAATACTGAAAAGTAAAAGATAGGCCCTTCGCAGAGGGAAGCAGAGGTTGCCATGCGCTTATTTGTTTGTATGCTCAACCCCATAATGCAAAAGAACGTCACGTTATATTGCCCCTTATGATAGCAACCTTTATTATGCAGTCTGTCGCTTTTATTCTTTGCCATCACAAGTTCGTACAACGCTCAATTTTCTCTTACACTAAATGATCTCACACTTTTAGAAGCAATTTTTATTGCCTTATTGCACCGATGACAACTTACTTCAAGGATCTTGCTCAATCCTTAGGTAGGTATGGTGGACTCTTGAAAATAAGATTTGGGTTTAAGGGTTTTTGGATGCACAAGTAGTATCTCTACTTGGTGCGGAATTTTTGGCTAGCAAAGATGGGGGGCTAGCACCACATGTTGAAGGATCTATGAAAATATAACTTCTATGTGAATATGAACAAACACAAACCATTACGTTGTCTTCCTTGTCTAATGTCAAGAATTTTGGCATATAATATTTTGATGGGGGCTCACAATCACAAAAGATTTGCATGATAGTGTATTTGCACATGAAAGTTCTCTTCCTTATACTAATTATTCATGAATTGCTTGTGTGACCAATATTACGATTTTCAAGCCTCAAAATATTTCACTTTCTAAAACCAATGTGAAGCTACCACTAGGCATGATATGATTTCAACTTCTTGACATCCAATTTATTCAGCAATTTACTGATAGGATATAAGTCAAGCACAAGAGTAAATGACAAGCTACGCCAAAAAGATATAAGTGAAGATCATGAGCATGGCATTTCTTTCTCTAAAATTAATTTAAGTGAAGCAAGAGAGAATTTCTTCAAAAATAGTAAAGCACACCGTGCTCAAAAAGATATAATTAAGTGAAGCACTAGAGTAATTCCATAGAAAAGAGCTTCGTTGACGGGATGTGAATGCCGCTTACCTAGCCTCCCTGGCAAATATTTGAGGACTCTATTTTATTTAAAAAATTTCAGATCTAAGTATCTTATTAAAACAACAAGCAAAAAAATGCAATTCCAAGAATAGCACACATCATGTGAAGAAGCAAAAACTTAGGCTCAACTGATACTAACCGATAATTGTTGAAGAAGAAAGGTGGGATGCCTACCGGGGCATCCCCAAGCTTAGATGCTTGAGAATTTTTGAAATATTATCTTGGGATGCCTTGGGCATCCCCAAGCTTGAGCTTTTGTGTCTCCTTAATTCTTTTTATATCACGGTTTCCCTAAATCTTAAAAACTTCATCCACACAAAACTCAACAAGAACTCGTGAGATATGTTAGTATAAACCAATGCAAAAGCCTTATCATTCTTTACTGTAGTAAATCACTAAAATTATTATTCAACATTGCATACTAAATGTCTCTTCATATTTAATACTCCTATCCTCAAATAGAATCATTGAACAAGCAAACATATGCAAACAATGCAAACATAACAGCAATCTGCCAAAACAGTACAGTCTGTAAAGAGTGCAAGAGTATCAATACTTATTCAACTCCAAAAATTATGAAAATTACCCCATTGTAGAAAATTTATTAGAGCTTATTTTCCAAAAAGTTTCAGCATTTTATCACATTCTGACTTTTTGCAACATCGATAAATTTTCTGTTTTGAAACAACATCATGTAGACTTGCAAAATAAGCATGGTAAAGGCTATCCTTGAAATTTTTATAGAAAAGAAAGATGCAAAACATTATTATAAATAACATCAATAAAATAAAAACAAAATAGAATGATGCTCCAAGTAAAACTCATATCATGTGATGAATAAAAATATAGCCTCAAGTGAGGTTACCGATAATGTTGGAGAGGAAAGAGGGGATGCCTTCCGGGGCATCCCCAAGCTTAGTTGCTTGGATATTCCTTGAATATTACCTTGGGGTGCTTTGGGAATCCCCATGCTTAGGGTCTTGTCACTCCTTATTCTCCTCATCTTGACATCTCACCCAATGCTTGAAAACTTCAATCACACAAAACTTAACGGAACTTCATGAGATAGGTTAGTATGATAAAGAGCAAACCATTTCATTTTGGTACTGTCAAAGAGAGTATCATGAAGCATATGACTAGCACATTTAGGTCTAACCCACTTCCTATGCATAGGGATTTTGTGAGCAAACAACTTATGGGAACAAGAATCAACTAGCATAGGAAGGCAAAACAAGTGCAACTTCAAAACAATCAACACATAGAGAAGAAACTTGATATTCTTGAGATATGTAAGAGCATAAGTTCCTTCCTCGTAATAATTTTCAGAAACATCATGAATGGATTCAATAATATAACTATCACACACACCACTCTTTTCATGATGCACAAGCATAGAAGATTTATTACTCTTTATGGCATACATGTCATCATAATAATCATCATAGATAGCAATTTTATTGTCATAGTCAATTGAAACATCTTCCAAAAGAGTGGATGTATCACTAAATAAAGTCACGACCTCTCCAAATCCACTTTCATCAATATTTTAATAAGATTCAACATCCTCCAAAACAGTGGGATCACTACTACCTAGAGTTGACACTCTTCCAAACCCACTTTCATCAATGTAATCATCATAAATAGGAGGCATGCTATCATCATAATAAATTCTCTTATCAAAAGTAGAAGGAGTCAAAGGATCATATTCATTAAGCGAAGCATCCCCAAGCTTAGTACAATCATTATTTCCAGCAAATAAATCTTCAAACATATCATACTAATTAAACATAGCATCCCCAAGCTTGTGGTTTTGCATATGATCACATTCATTCTTATCAATAGCATGAATGGCACCAATTATATAGCAAACATTATTATCATATTCTTCCAAGCAAGTGCTAAAAAGATTTTCAAGATCATAAGGAACATCGTTGCCTTCCCAATCATAATCATTACAACAAGTGGTAGGTATCACAAAATCATACTCAACATCATCATCCTCCATCAATATATTTGATTCACTTTCATGAGGCACAATGGTGATAGGAGCAACATTATTTGGGAGAGATACCTTTTTACCTTTATTCTTTCTTCTTTTCTTCTTCTTCTTCACCACATCATGTGTGGGTTTAATTAATTCTTTCAAGCTTCTTATTAAAGAGATTGATTGGATAGGAAGCTCCTCCTCGTTACCCGATTCATCATAATAAACACTAGGAGGGTATTGTGAAATATTTTCCCTTTAATTAGTACTCTCTTTATATTCTATTTGTTTTCTTGTCTTTAGATAGTAGGCAATATAAGGATTCTCAATGCAATTTACCGCACAAAACATATAAATTTATTCTAGATTAAAATCAAGAAATCTCTCGCGATTTGGAAAGCCCTTAGCTATACGTTTCATTTCTTCATACCCCAAAAGAAGACTAAGCTCTTTATGATGCTCAAGGGTAATCAAGTTATCACAATTTTTGGACATGATTTGATCATGAAATAATTTGCATTGGAGATTTAAATGACCATGTTCATTGCAAAGTTCACAAGGATGGCAAAAAAATTACATCTTTCAGCACAATCATCTAGCCTCTCTTGCAACTTTTTCGTTTCTAAATATTTATGCTTCTTACAAAATCTATCTTCCCTTTTTGGTGTCAAAGTCACTCCCAATTCACTCCGCAAAAAGTGACATGCTTATAAGAAACATTTTTGTCATGACTTGTGCAATCATCATTAGCATTTTGGATATTCAAAGAATTCACACTAACAACATTGCAATCATGCTCATCATTCAAATATTTTGTGCCAAGCATTTTATTGACTTCTTCTTCTAACAATTGAGCACAATTTTCCGAACCATCAATTTCAAGAAAGATATTATAAAGATGACCAATAATACGATGCAACCTAAATTCCATTTTTATATAGTTTTCTATTATAAAACCAAACTAGTGATAAAACAAGAAACTAAAAGATTTAATTGCAAGATCTAAAGATATACCTTCAAGCACTCACCTCCCCGGCAACGGCGCTAGAAAAGAGCTTGATGTCTACTACGCAACTTTATTCTTGTAGACCCGTGTTGGCCTCCAAGCGCAGAGTTTTGTAGGACAGTAGCAATTTTCGCTCAAGTGGATGACCTAAGGTTTATCAATCCGTGAGAGGGGTTGGATGACGATGTTCTCTCTCAAATGACCATGCAATCAAATACAAGAAATCTCTTCTGTCCCTAACACACCCAATACAATGGCAAATTGTATAGGTGCACTAGTTCGGCGAAGAGATGGTGATAAAATGTAATATTGATGGTACACATATATTTTTATAATCTGAATAAATAAAAACATCAAGGTAGAAAATAGTAAACGGGCACAAAACGGTATTGCAACGCTTAAAAATGAGGCCTAGGGTCCGTACTTTCACTAGTGCAATCTCCCAACACTGCTAACATAGTTGGATCATATGATTATCCCTCAAAATGCAATAAAGAATCACTCCTGAGTTCCTAATAGCGGAGAACAAAAGATAGAAATTGTTTGTAGGGTACGAAACCACCTCAAAGCTATTCTTTCCGTTCGATCTATTCAAGAGTTCGTACTAAAATAACACAAAGCTATTCTTTCCGTTTGATCTATCCTAGAGTTCGTACTAAAATAACACCAAAGCAAATTCATATTCATAATACTCAATACAACACAAATAACTACAAGGAGACCCCAAAGTTTCTATCGGAGAAATCATAATAAAAACATGCATCAACCCCTATGCATATATTATCCCAATGTCATCGTGGGAATCCACGAGTTGAATGCCAAAACACATATCAAGTGGATCAATATAATACCCCATTGTCACCTCAAGTATTCATACCGCAAGACATACATCATGTGTTCTCATATCTAAATATTCAATCTGACAAGATAAAACTTCAAAGGGTAAAGATTCAATTCATCACAACAAGGGTATAGAGGGGAGAAACATCATATGATCCGACTATATTAACAAAGCCCATGATATAGATCAAAGAGAGAGATTAATCACATAGCTACTGGTACAAACCCTCATCCCTGAGGGTGGACTACTCCCTCCTCGTCGTGGTTGCCGTTGGGATGATGAAGATGGCCGCCGGAAATGATTCCCCTCTCTGGCGGAGTGCCGGGATGGGTCTAGATTGGTTTTTGGTGGCTACGAAGCCTTGCAGCGGTGGAACTTCTGATCTAGGTTAACCTCGAAGGGTTTCGGAATATTTGGGAATTTATAGTCAAAGAAGGGGCGTGGGAGGCCACCTAGGTGGGCACAACCCACCTGGGCCCCTAGGCGCGCCCTGGTGGGTTGTGCCCCCCTCGGGGCACCCCCTGGTGCTTCATTGGCCCACTGTTGGTCCTCTGGTCCATAAAAAATCCACAAAAAGTTTTGCGGTGTTTGGACTCTGTTTGATATCAATTTCGTGTGATGTAAAAAACAAGCAAAAAACAGCAACTGGCACTGGGCACTGGGTCAATAGGTTAGTCCCAAAAATGGTATAAAGTTTCTATAAACTGATTGTAAAACATCCAAGAATGATAATAAAACAATATGAGTACTTCATAAATTATAGATATGTTGGAGACGTATCACACCGCCTCCTCACCGGAAACCCTCCTTCACGCTGCTCGGCCTCGTCTATCCAGGCAGGTAATCCACACCAGACCCCCATCCTCCTCCTCCTTCCACATTCCACATGCACCGACCGCCAACGCAACACCTTCCACCTAAATCACCAACCCCTCCACCAAATAAGCGCCGCCCTAAGCCATGGTGCACGCAGTATATCCAGAAGCTCAAGGAGCATTTCGCAGCGGAGAAGCAAATCGCGGCCGCACGCGCGGATGAGGTCGCGATGGCTGCCATTCGTGCCGACCCCCAGATCTTGGAGGAGCACCTTGCCATTTGCTAGCTATGTCGGTTAAGCATGCTCGGTTTACCCGTTGAATGTGCTGCTCTGCTACCTCTTGAGCATGCATTGGTTTTCCCTTGACGAGGAAAGGGTGATGCAGCAAAGTAGCATAAGTATTTCCCTCAGTTTTTGAGAACCAAAGTATCAATCCAGTAGGAGATTACACGCAAGTCGCCTAGTACCTGCACAAACAATCAAGAACCTTGCAACCAAGGCGATAAAGGGGTTGTCAATCCCTTCACGGCCACTTGCAAAAGTGAGATCTGCTAAAGATAATAAAATAAATATTTTTGGTATTTTTGTTGTATAGATTGAAAAGTAAAGATTGCAAGATAAAATAAATAGTAAACTAGAATTGTAGATCGGAAACTTATATGATATAAAATAGACCCGGGGGCCATAGGTTTCACTAGTGGCTTCTCTCATGATAACATGTATTGCGGTGGGTGAACAAATTACTGCCGAGCAATTGATAGAAAAAGCGCATAGTTATGAGAATATCTAGGCAATGATTATGAAATATAGGCATCACGTCTGTGTTATGTAGACCGAAACGATTCTGCATCTACTACTATTACTCCACACATCGACCGCTATCCAGCATGCATCTAGAGTATTAAGTTCATAAGAACAGAGTAATGTTTTAGGCAAGATGACATGATGTAGAGGGATGAACTCAAGCAATATGATATAAACCCCATCTTTTTATCCTCGATGGCAACAATACAATACGTGCCTTGCTGGCCCTACTGTCACTGGGAAAGGACACTGCAAGATTGAACCCAAAGCTAAGCACTTCTCCCATTGCAAGAAAGATCAGTCTAGTAGGCCAAAGTAAACCGATAATTCAAAGAGACTTGCAAAGATATCAAATCATGCATATAAGAATTCAGAGAAGAACCAAATATTGTTTATATATAAACTTGATCATAAATCCACAATTCCTTGGATCTCAGCAAACACACCGCAAAAGAATATTACATCGAATAGATCTACAAGAACATCGTTGAGAACTTTGCATTGAGAACCAAAGAGAGAAGAATCCATCTAGCTAATAACTATGGACCTGAAGGTTTGTGGTAAACTACTCACACATCATCGGAGAGGCTATGGTGTTGATGTAGAAGCCCTTCGTGATGAATTCCCCCTCTGGCAGATCGCCAGAAAAGGTCCCCAGATGGGAACTCATGGGTACAGAAGGTTGCGGTGGTGGAAAAGTGGTTTTGTGGCTCCCCTGGATGTTTTTAGGGTATAAGAGTATATATAGGTGAAAGAAGTACATCGGTGGAGCTACGAGGGGCCCATGAGGGTGGGGGCGCCTACCCCCCTGGGCGCGCCCTCCTGCCTCGTGGCCGCCTCGTTGCGTCTCTGACTTCCACTCCAAGTCTCCTGGATTGCGTTTATTCCAAGAAAGATCCTCCCGAAGGTTTCGTTTCGTTTGGATTCTGTCTGATATTCCTTTTCTACGAAACACTGAAATAGGCAAAAAACAGAAACTGGCATTGGGCCTCCTGTTAATAGGTTAGTCCCAAAAATAATATAAAAGAGCATATTAAAGCCCATTAAACATCCAAAACAGATAATATAATAGCATGCAACAATCAAAAATTATAGATACGTTGGAGATGTATCAGCATCCCCAAGCTTAATTCCTGCTCGTCCTCGAGTAGGTAAATGATAAAAACAGAATTTTTGATGTGGAATGTTTCCTAACATAATTTTCAGTGTAATTTTCTTTATTGTGGCATGAATATTCAAATCCGAAAGATTCAAGACAAAAGTTTAATATTGATATAAAAATAATAATACTTCAAGCATACTAACCAAGCAATTATGTCTTCTCAAAATAACATAGCCAAAGAAAGCTCATCCCTACAAAACCATATAGTTTGGCCATGCTTCATTTTCGTCACACAAAATCCTCCCATCATGCACAACCCTGATGACAAGCCAAGCAATTGTTTCATACTTTAGTATTCTCAAACTTTTTCAACTTTCACGCAATACATGAGTGCGAGCCATGAACATAGCACTATAGGTGGAATAGAATATAATGATGGAGGTTGTGTGGAGAAGACAAAAAAGGAGAAAGTCTCACATCGACATGGCTAATCAATGGGCTATAGAGATGCCCATCAATTGATGTCAATGAGAGGAGTAGGGATTGCCATGCAACGGATGCACTAGAGCTATAAATGTATGAAAGCTCAACAAAAGAAACTAAGTGGGTGTGCATCCAACTTTCTTGCTCACGAAGACCTAGGGCATTTTGAGGAAGCCCATTGTTGGAATATACAAGCCAATTTCTATAATGAAAATTCCCACTAGTATATGAAAGTGACAAAATAAGAGACTCTTTATCATGAAGATCATGGTGCTACTTTGAAGCACAAGTGTCAGTTGCTACCTCTTGAGCACTCGTGTTGGTTTTCCCTTGAAGAGGAAAGGGTGATGCAGAGAAGTAGCGTAAGTATTTCCCTCAGTTTTTGAGAACCAAGGTATCAATCCACTAGGAGGCCACGCACAAGTCCCTCGCACCTACACAAACAAATAAATCCTCGCAACCAATGCGATAAGGGGTTGTCAATCCCTACACGGTCACTTACGAGAGTGAGATCTGATAGATATGATAAGATTATATTTTTGGTATTTTTATGATAAAGAGAAATAAAAGATGCAAGTAAAATAAATGGCAAAGGAAATAACTAAGTATTGGAAGATTAATATTATGGAAGATAGACCCCGACGCCATAGGTTTCACTAGTGGCTTCTCTCGAGAGCATAAGTATTTACTGTAACATCCCAAATTTTCAATTTGGAATGTTATACACTAGATCATCATGCATAACATATTTTCTTGCATCTTGGCCGATCCTAGAAATTTCACGCAACTCAAGGACCTCCGGAGAGAGTTGGAGATTTCGTTATTTTCATATTTGAGAGTTTCTCAAATTTTGAAAAGAGGATCGTTTGATTTATTTGTTTTATCTTCAATAAATTTTCCGGTGTCAAAATATGAGAGAGGGAATAATATGACTTTACCAAAATTTAGGAAAATGAAGATTTAATAAATAGATCAATTTTTGTTTGCCGGAGTTTTATTTGCATTTTATTTGGATAGGGAAAAATGCGCGTTTTCGAAAATTGCATTTTAGGTCCGGAGAAAAGTTCATTTTGTTCGGCTCATTTTTAGGAGTCGGGGAAAATTTACTTTAGATTTTTCGGAGTTCGTTTAGATCTCTTTTTGTTTTTTTCTCTGCGCGCTGAACCGTTTATAAAAAAAACTGGAGCAGGCCACCGCGCCCCAGGCCGGGCCGAAGGCCACCGCGCCCCAGGCCACCGCGCGCCTAGCGCCAGGCGCCAGGGAGCCGGCGCCGCCGCCTCTTGCTCTACGAATCCTTTTAGGATTCTAGGGTAGCCCTTGCCCCTTTTTCCTTTGTTTCGTTATTCCTAGTCCTACTCCGTATATTCTTTCCTATGCCTAGTCTAATTCCTTGCCCTATACCCCAAGTAAACCCCTCCCCTCCCCAATATAAATACCCAAGCACCCCCCCTATAACATCAAATCAAAGCCCCTCTCCTCCACACCGCACCTTGCCACCCCACGCCGCGCCGCCGCACCACCTCACCCGCGCGCCGCCCTAAACCGCCGCCTCACCCGCGCCGCACCGCCACCCCACACCCGCGCCGCCGCACCTTGCCGCCGCCGCCCCATGCCCACGCCGCCGGAGCCCCTCGCCGGAGACCTCGCCGGAGGTAGCCCCGCGCTACATCTATTCTTTTTCTCGGATCGTTTTCTTCTAATCGTTTCGATTCTTTTCTTCTCTAAACCGTTCCGGTTTTCTAGATCGGTTTTTCGTTCGGTTTTTCCTCTCCGAAACCCTAGATCGGATTCGTTTTCTTCTCCGATTTAGTTGTCTTTGGACTGTTCGCCAGACCGTTCGTCCTAACAAATGTGATCATCGGATTTTTTCTAGGTTAACGACGTCCGTTCGTTTAACCGTTCTTCTTTTTCTTTTCGTCGGATTTATTCCGCGATCGCGATCTTAGATCCGATCTTCTTTCTAGTTTTTCTTTTCGCTCGTTTATCGGAATCAGGTGATTCAAGCGCCTGGAGTTTCGTCTCGAAACCGCCGTTCCGTCTAATCAACTTGAACAAGCTTTTGTCCCGTTAAAAATTTGACCTAGTTTCAACTTGCTAGAACCGAGTTGTTTGCTTCCGCCGTTTGTTTTCCGTTTCTTTGTTCGGTTCGTTCGTTCTTTGCAACCGGAGTTCTTAAATTGAACTTTGTGGTTCGTTCTCTTGTTCGAGTTTTACCTGTGCATTAGATGAGTACTTATTGTATGCTTGTTGTTTGTCTGCGATAGATTACCCGGATTGCGCCGCTTGTTACTTCGAAATCCTAGGACTCGCGGATCATCAGCAAGGCAAGTAACACTTTGATCATACCTTTTCTACAACCCATGTTTTATTGCATTAGATCAATCCTCACACATTGCATGATTAGGATCTAATTAAATTGTGGGATGGGAAGTAGATGAGGTAGTACCTATTACCTGTATTATTATGAAACCTTTGGGAGTTACTTCTACGTTTGCTTATTATTATGCCATGCTATGCTAGTAGACGTGGATTGGGTGAGTGATATCCATTACAGATGTGAGTTGATAATTTTAAAAGGTTTATCTAAGGTGGCAACTTAAACACACATCTGGGTGGATTGAGGCACCTGATGTCTATCAGGACTTGCCTGTTTTTTTTTGGACCGCCACCCAGGCTCAAAGGGATCATAAGATCTTTCATGCTAGAAACTTCCGTGTGCAGCCACAAGCCATTATGGGCTCTGGCATAGTTGACTAAGTTGTGCGAACTCTTACGGGGTGGACTAGCAGATGTAGGGGTTGTAGGTGGTACGGTCTACCCCACATGTAAGGTGCTAGCGCTTCTGAAAGACTGTGTCTCGGTCATCCGTTTTCTCAAACACCATGTAGTGCGAGAAAACAAACGGAGGCGATCGAGTCTTGTGGGGAAAAGTGCGCAAACCTCTGCAGAATGTATAAACTAATCATGATTAGCCGTGTCCCCGGTTATGGACAACTTGAGTATCTAGTACTTGAATATCATTGTGAATCTCGACATGTTACTTCTAATTAATGTTGTTGGGTTTTTAATTATTTTTAATTGGGATTGAGAATTGCTGTCAACCATTCTCAATGTTTCACAACCACCATGATAGTTAAATAAATTTATTCCTTTGCAGTAGGGAAAAATTGGCTTTACGCAAAACTGTAACCATAGAGCTTTCCACCAGCCATATGTGCATATAGTATAGCTGTTTCATTCCATTATTCTCTATGTGTTACATTGCCAGCATATTCCATGTGCTGACCCGTTTTCGGGCTGCAACGTTAATGTTGCAGACTTTTCAGACGACGATTGAGGTGCGTTTAGGTCGTGGCCCTATACTCAGTGATGCCGCTAGAGTTGATGGGCCCATTTATCTTCCGAGTCTTCCGCTGTTATCGATATTAGATGGCCTTCAGCCATATTTATTGTAATAAGTTCTTTTTCAGCCATCGATGTAATAAGTGTGTGATTGCAACTCTGCTATAAAACCTCGATGTACTGTGTGGTGTCAGCATTACTGATCCAGGGATGACACCGTAGCACAGTAGACGTTATCCATTCGGGTCAGGTCGCTACATTTACGGTTAGTGAACAAATTATTGTTGAGCAATTGACAAAATTGAGTATAGTTATGAGAATATCTAGGTATGATCATGTATATAGGTATCACGTCCGAGACAAGTAGACCGACTCCTGCCTGCATCTACTACTATTACTCCACACATTGACCGCTATCCAGCATGCATCTAGAGTATTAAGTTCAAGAGAACAGAGTAACGCTTTAAGCAAGATGACATGATGTAGAGGGATAAACTCATGCAATATGATATAAACCCCATCTTGTTATCCTCGATGGAAACAATGCAATACGTGCCTTGCTGCCCCTACTGTCACTGGGAAAGGACACCGCAAGATTGAACCCAAAGATAAGCACTTCTCCCATTGCAAGAAAGATCAACCTAGTAGGCCGAACCAAACTGATAATTCGAAGAGACTTGCAAAGATAACCAATCATACATAAAATAATTCAGAGAAGATTCAAATATTGTTCATAGATAAACTTGATCATAAACCCATAATTCATCGATCACAACAAACACACCACAAAAGAAGATTACACCGAATAGATCTCCACAAGAGAGGGGGAGAACTTTGTATTGAGATCCAAAAAGAGAGAAGAAGCCATCTAGCTAATAACTATGGACCCATAGGTCTGAAGTAAACTACTCATACTTCATCGGAGAGGCTATGGTGTTGATGTAGAAGCCCTCCGTGATCGATGCCCCCTCCGGCGGAGCTTCGGAAAAGGCCCCAAGATGGGATCTCATGGATACAGAAAGTTACGGCGGTGGAATTAGGGTTTTGGCTCCGTATATGGTAGTTTGGGGGTATGTAGATATATATAGGAGGAAGGAGTACGTGGGTGGAGCAACAGGGGGCCCATGAGGGTGGAGGGCGCGCCTGGGGGGGTAGGCGCGCCCCCCTACGTCGTGCCTTCCTCGTTGATTTCTTGACGTAGGGTCCATGTCCTCTGGATCATGTTCGTTCCGAAAATCACGTTCCCGAAGGTTTCATTCCGTTTGGACTCCGTTTGATATTCTTTTTCTGTGAAACCCTAAAATAGGTAAAAAATAGCAATTCCGGCTGGGCCTCCGGTTAATAGGTTAGTCCCAAAAATAATATAAAAGTGTATAATAAAGCCCAGTAATGTCCAAAACAGAATATAATATAGCATGGAACAATCAAAAATTATAGATACGTTGGAGACGTATCAAGCATCCCCAAACTTAATTCATGCTCGTCCTCGAGTAGGTAAATGATAAAAACAGAAATTTTGACGTGGAATGCTACTTGGCATAATTTCAATGTAATTCTTCTTAATTTTGGTATGAATATTCAGATCCGAAAGATTCAAGACAAAAGTTCAATATTGACATAGAAATAATAGTACTTCAAGCATACTAACTAAGCAATTATCTCTTTTCAAAATAACATGGCCAAAGAAAGTTATCCCTACAAAATCATATAGTCTGGCTATGCTCTATCTTCAACACACAAAATATTTAAATCATGCACAACCCCGATGACAAGCCAAGCAATTGTTTCATACTTTTGGTTTTCTCAAACTTTTTTAATCTTCACGCAATACATGAGTGTGAGCCATGGACATAGCACTTTAGGTGGAATAGAATGGTGGTTGTGGAGGAGACAAAAAGGGGAAGATAGTCTCACATCAACTAGGCGTATCGACGGGCTATGGAGATGCCCATCAATAGATATCAATGTGAGTGAGTAGGGATTGCCATGCAACGGATGCACTAGAGCTATAAGTATATGAAAGCTCAACAAAAAGAACTAAGTGGGTGTGCATCCAACTCGCTTGCTCACGAAGACCTAGGGCATTTTGAGGAAGCCCATCATTGGAATATACAAGCCAAGTTCTATAATGAAAAATTCCCACTAGTATATGAAAGTGATAACATACGAGACTCTCTATTATGAAGATCATGGTGCTACTTTGAAGCACAAGTGTTGTAAAAGGATAGTAGCATTGTCCCTTCTCTCGTTTTCTCTCTTTTTTTGGGCCTTTTCTCTTTTTTATGGCCTCTTTTCTTTATTTGGGCTTCTTTGGCATCTTTTTTATTATTATTATTTTTTCGTCCGGAGTCTCGTCCCGACTTGTGGGAGAATCATAGTCTCCATCATCCTTTCCTCACTTGGGACAATGCTCTAAAAATGATGATCATCACACTTTTATTTACTTACAACTAAACAATTACAACTCAATACTTAGAACAAAATATGACTCTACGTGAATGCCTCCGACGGTGTACCGGGATATGCAATGAATCAAGAGTGACATGTATGAAAGAATTATGAATGGTGGCTTTGCCACAAATACAATGTCAACTACATGATCATGCAAAACAATATGACAATGATGGAGCGTGCCATAGTAAACGGAATGGTGGAAAGTTGCATGGCAATATATCTCGGAATGGCTATGGAAATGCCATGATAGGTAGGTATGGTGGTTGTTTTGAGGAAGGTATATGGTGGGAGTATGATACCGGCGAAAGGTGCGCGGTATTAGAGAGGCTAGCAATGGTGGAAGGAAGAAAAGTTCGTATGATCCATGGACTCAAACTTAGTCATAAAGAACTTATATACTTATTGCAAAAATCTACAAGTTATCAAAGCAAAGTATTACGCGCATGCTCCTAGGGGGTAGATTGGTAGGAAAAGACCATCGCTCGTCCCCGACCGCCACTCATAAGGAAGACAATCAATAAATAAATCATGCTCTGACTTCATCACATAACGGTTCACCATACGTGCATGCTACGGGAATCACAAACTTTAAAACAAGTATTTCTCAAATTCACAACTACTTGACTAGCATGACTCTAATATTACCATCTCCATATCTCAAAACAATTATCAAGTATCAAACTTCTCATAGTATTCAACACACTCATAAGAATTTTTTTATTAATCTTGAATACCTAACATAATTAAAGCAAATTACCATGCTGTTTTGTAGGACTCTCAAAATAATCTAAGTGAATCATGAGAGAACAATAGTTTCTATAAAACAAATCCACCGACGTGCTCTAAAAGATATAAGTGAATCACTTGAGCAAAAACTATATAACTCAAAAGATATAAGTGAGGCACATAGAGTATTCTAACAATTTCCGAATCACGTGTGTCTCTCTCAAAAGGTGTGTACAGCAACAATGATTGTGGAAAACTAACAAATAAAGACTCAAATGATACAAGACGCTCCAAGCAAAACACATATCATGTGGTGAATAAAAATATAGCTCCAAGTAAAGTTACCGATGGAAGTAGACGAAAGAGGGGATACCTTCCGGGGCATCCCCAAGATTTGGCTTTTAGGTGTCCTTAGATTATCTTGGGGGTGCCATGGGCAACCCCAATCTTAGGCTCTTGCCACTCCTTGTTCCATAATCCATCAAATCTTTACCCAAAACTTGAAAACTTCACAACACAAAACTTAAAGTAGAAAATCTCGTGAGCTCCGTTAGCGAAAGAAAACAAAACACCACTTCAAGGTACTGTAATGAACTCATTCTTTATTTATGTTGGTGTTAAACCTACTGTATTCCAACTTCTCTATGGTTTATAAACTATTTTACTAGCCATAGATTCATCAAAATAAGCAAACAACACGCGAAAAACAGAATCTGTCAAAAACAGAACAGTCTGTAGTAATATGTAGCTAACGCAAGATCTGGAACCCAAAAAATTCTAAAATAAATTGCTGGACGTGAGGAATTTATCTATTAATAATATTCAAAAATAATTAACTAAATATCACTTTCCAAATAAAAATGCCAGCAATTCTCGTGAGCGCTAAAGTTTCTGTTTTTTACAGCAAGATTAAAAAGACTTTCCCCAAGTCTTCCCAACGGTTCTACTTGGCACAAACACTAATTAAACAAAAAAAACACAACCAAAACAGAGGCTAGATAAATTATTTATTACTAAACAGGAGCAAAAAGCAAGGAATAAAAATAAAATTGGGTTGCCTAACAAGCGCTATCGTTTAATACCCCTAGCTAGGCATAAAAGCAAGGATAGATCTAGGTATCTTTAGTTGGTAGTTCTTTAATGAGACATCTATCACCTTTAGGAGTTTCTTTCCTTTTATCAATAATCAAACTTCTAGGCACAAGATCGAAAAAATCATTAGTAGCAAATGGTTCCTTAATGATAGCAAAATGATTAGGATGAATACTTATAGATTTGAGATCCGCAGTTTCTTTGCTAGAGGTTTCACCCTTATTTTTAGGAACATACATAAGCTTGGGAATTTTAGTTGGAGGACTTGGATTATTCTTTACGGAAGAAAAAGGGGTTCCCAAGTTAGTAATGATACCCTCAAGTTTATCGATTCTAGTGGAATCATTATTTATTCTTTCATTAACTATATGTTCCTTCTCTTTAATATTTTTCAAAGTTACTCCTACTTTAGATCCATATTGGGTAATTTGGTTGTGGATCTTTTTATCGAAATTTTCAATTAACTCGACGGTAGCAACTTTATTTTCAATAATTTTAAGTTTTTGCATTACATGCTCCAAAGTTAACATAGTTCCATTAACCAAAATATATATGGGGTGAGCCAAATAAATCTATCATAGCATTGTAGGAATCAAAAGTGTGGCTACCCAAGAAGTTCCCTCCGGTAATGGTATCAAGGACATATCTGTGCCAAGGAATAGCACCTACATAAAAATTGCGAAGAAGAATAGAAGTAGATTGCTTCCTGGTAGATCTATTTTGAGCATTGCAAATTCTGTACCAAGCGTCTTTTAGGTTTTCTCCTTCCCTTTGCTTAAAATTAAGAACTTCATTTTCGGGAGACAATGGAGAAGATAGGAGACTAGCCATAATGACAAGCAAGCAACACAAGTGAACAAGAAACGGGCAAAAAGAGGCAAATAGAGAAAGAGAGGGAGGATGGAGAGAGAGGGTGAATAAAACGGCAAGGGTGAAGTGGGGGAGAGGAAAACGAGAGGTAAATGGCAAATAATGTAATGCAGGAGATAAGGGTTTGTGATGGGTACTTGGTATGTATTGACTTGCAACGGCGCCACAAGTGACTCGTTGTCGAGAGTCAAATGTTGACTTGTCTTGCGTGAACCTCCCCGGCAACGGCGCCATAAATCCTTCTTGCTACCTCTTGAGCACTCGCGTTGGTTTTCCCTTGAAGAGGAAAGGGCGATGCAGCAAAGTAGCGTAAGTATTTCCCTTAGTTTTTGAGAACCAAGGTATCAATCTAGTAGGAGGCCACGCACAAGTCCCTCGCACCTACACAAACAAATAAATCCTTGCAACCAACGCGATAAGGGGTCGTCCATCCCTACACGGTCACTTACGAGAGTGAGATCTGATAGATATGGTAAGATAATATTTTTGGTATTTTTATGATAAAGAGAAATAAAAGATGCAAGTAAAATAAATGGAAAAGGAAATAACTAAGTATTGGAAGATTAATATTATGGAAGATAGACCCGGGGGCCATAGGTTTCACTAGTGGCTTCTCTCGAGAGCCTAAGTATTTATGGTGGGTGAACAAATTACTGTTGAGCAATTGACAGAATTGAGCATAGTTATGAGAATATCTAGGTATGATCATGTATATAGGCATCACGTCCGAGACAAGTAGACCGACTCCTGCCTGCATCTACTACTATTACTCCACACATCGACCGCTATCCAGCATGCATCTAGAGTATTAAGTTCAAGAGAACAGAGTAACGCTTTAAGCAAGATGACATGATGTAGAGGGATAAACTCATGCAATATGATATAAACCCCATCTTGTTATCCTCGATGGAAACAATACAATATGTGCCTTGATGCCCCTACTATCACTGGGAAAGGACACCGCAAGATTAAACCCAAAGCTAAGCACTTCTCCCATTGCAAGAAAGATCAATCTAGTAGGCCAAACCAAACTGATAATTCGAAGAGACTTGCAAAGATCACCAATCATACATAAAAGAATTCGGAGAAGATTCAAATATTATTCATAGATAGACTTTATCATAAACCCACAATTCATTGGTCTCAACAAACACACCGCAAAAAGCAGATTACATCGAATAGATCTCCACAAGAGAGGGGGAGAACATTGTATTGAGATCCAAAAAGAGAGAAGAATCCATCTAGCTACTAACTATCGACCCGTAGGTCTGAAGTAAACTACTCACACTTCATCGGAGAGGCTATGGTGTTGATGTAGAAGCCCTTCGTGATCGATGCCCCCTCCGATGGAGCACCAGAACAGGCCCCAAGATGGGATCTCGTGGATACAGAAAGTTACGGCGGTGGAATTAGGGTTTTGGCTCCGTATCTGATCGTTTGGGGGTACGTGGGTATATATAGGAGGAAGAAGTACGTCGCTGGAGCAACAGGGAGCCCACGAGGGTGGAAGGCATGCCTGGGGGGTAGGCACGCCCCCTACCTCGTGCCTTCCTCGTTGATTGCTTGGCGTAGGGTCCAAGTCCTCTGGATCATGTTCGTTCCGAAAATCATGTTCCTGAAGGTTTCATTCCGTTAGGACTCCGTTTGATATTCTTTTTCTACGAAACCCTAAAATAGGCAAAAAACAGCAATTCTGGGTTGGGCCTCCGGTTAATAGGTTAGTCCCAAAAATAATATAAAAGTGTATAATAAAGCCCAATAATGTCCAAAATAGAATATAATATAGCATGGAACAATCAAAAATTATAGATACGTTGGAGATGTATCATCGGTGTACAAAAGTAGGGGCTCTCCTTTGCACCCCTTTACTTGTGCATGGGCAGTCAGAGTCACACCTGCGGCCGCACTGAGCAGGACAGAGGAGGGAAGCTGGAGCACAAGACAACCAAAGCAACGCCAAGACTAGAGACACAAAGAGAAAGGGAGCGAAGTGGACTCCCCCGGCAAGACCCTTGCCGGGGCAGCCTCCGCAGCCCCAGCAAGACCCTTGCTGGGGCAACTTGCCCAATGCCAGCAGAGTGCATCGCCCTTGAGCCAAGGGGTTCCAACACCATCGACCACATCGGAACCAAGGCTTGGGAGGCACCTCCATGGTGGCATGCAAATCTTTGTGGAGATCATAAATACACAAGATCAGATGAGAACCAGAAGATGACGATCCTTTGCAAGATCCTTGCCAAGGAAATCCACGAGACCACGACAAGATTCTTGCCGGGGATGACCACGGTGCCACGGCAAGACCCTTGCCGGGCCCCCGGCAAGACCCTTGTCGAGGACATCTGCGGGGCCCCAGCTAGGCCCACATCTGCCAAGGCTCCACCGCAGCTCCCATGCAGCTGCTAGCTCAACCAGCTGGGTAGGCATCTGCGTGGCAGCGTGCGGCCTCCACACCGACTCAGCAAGCACCTGCGTGGTGGCATGCAGATCTTCGCGAAGACTCCGCCACCACGCCAACCCAGCAGCCAGCCAAGGTGGCGCTACAACGCCTCGTCAGCTCGGACGCGTGTCGGAGCCAAGCAAGGCGGCAACAGCTGTGGCAAACTTCCTTGCCGTCCCCGATAAAGCAAGAAGGGCATGTTGGCAGCACATTAAATGCGTTTGTCCGACGTTGCCATAGGATAGACTCAGCCACTATACACCTTTCCACCTCCTGTCTGCCACTATGGCAACCCCTTTTGTCTATAAAAGGAGGCCCAAGGCATACTGGAGGGGGATTCGGATCTTTGGAACTAGACACACACCGTAGTTAGTTCAAGAACTCAAGAACACTCAAATATACATCAAAGCAGGACTAGGGTATTACGTGTCTCCGCGGTCCGAACCTGGGTAAACGATCCTTGTGCTGACCGCCAGACCCTCTCTTTGCACAACCCTGCGCCCGCCAACCATAGAAGGGATCCCAGTGATTCCATAGGTGTCGTTTCCACCGACAATAAGTGTGGAAAAAGGATAGTAACATTGTCCCTTCTCTCTTTTTCTCTCATTTTTGGGCCTTCTTTTTTTCCTCACATGGGACAATGCTCTAATAATGATGATCACCACACTTCTATTTATTTACAACTCAAAAATTACAACTCGATACTAGAACAGAATAGACTCTATATGAATGCCTCCGGCGGTGTACTGGGATATGCAATGATTCAAGAGTGACATGTATAAAAATTATGAGCGGTGGCTTTGCCACAAATACGATGTCAACTGCATGATCATGCAAGGCAATATGACAATGATGAAGCATGTCATAATAAACGGAACCGTGGAAAGTTGCATGGAATATATCTCGGAATGGCTATGGAAATACCATAATAGGTAGGTATGGTGGCTGTTTTGAGGAAGATATAAGGAGGCTTGTGTGTGATAGAGCGTATCATATCACGGGGTTTGGATGCACCGGCGAAGTTTGCACCAACTCTCGGGGTGAGAAAGGGCAATGCACGGTACCGAAGAGGCTAGCAATGATGGAAGAGTGAGAGTGCGTATAATCCATGGACTCAACATTAGTCATAAAGAACTCACATACTTATTGCAAAAATCTACAAGTCATCAAAAACCAAGAACTACACACATGCTCCTAGGGGGATACATTGGTAGGAAAAGACCCTCACTCGTCCCTGACCGCCACTCATAAGGAGGACAATCAAAGAAACACCTCATGCTTCAAATTTGTTACACAACGGTTACCATACGTGCATGCTATGGGACTTGCAAACCTCAACACAAGTATTTCTCAAATTCACAAATACTCAACTAGCATGACTCTAATATCACCATCTTCATATCTCAAAACAATCATCAAGTATCAAACTTCTCATAGTATTCAATGCACTCTATATGAAAGTTTTTATTATACCCATCTTGGATGCCTATCATATTAGGACTAATTTCATAACCAAAGCAAATTACCATGCTGTTCTAAAGGACTCTCAAAATAATATAAGTGAAGCATGGGAGATCAATAATTTCTATAAAATAAAACCACCACCATGCTCTAGAAAGATATAAGTGAAGCACTAGAGCAAAATTATCTAGCTCAATAGATATAAGTGAAGCACATAGAGTATTCTAATAAATTATGATTCATGTGTGTCTCTCCCAAAAGGTGTGTACAGCAAGGATGATTATGGTAAACTAAAAAAGCAAAAACTCAAATCATACAAGAAGCTCGAAGCAAAACACATATCATGTGGTGAATAAAAATATAGCCTCAAGTAAAATTACCGATAGATGAAGACGAAAGAGGGGATGCCTTCCGGGGCATCCCCAAGCTTAGGATTTTGTTTGTCCTTGAATTTTACCTTGGGGTGCCTGGCGCATCCCCAAGCTTAGGCTCTTGCTACTCCTTGTTCCAAAATCCATCAAATCTTTACCCAAAAACTTGAAAACTTCACAACACAAAACTCAACAGAAAATCTCATGAGCTCCGTTAGTATAAGAAAACAAACCACCACTTTAAGGTAATGTAATGAACTCATTCTTTATTTATATTGGTGTTAAACCTACTGTATTCCAACTTCTCTATGGTTCATACCCCCCGATACTAGCCATAGATGCATCAAAATAAGCAAACAACACGCGAAAAACAGAATCTGTCAAAAACAGAACAGTCTGTAGCAATCTGGAGGTTCCGAATACTTCTGTAACTCCAAAAATTCTGAAAATTTAGGAAGACCTAAATAATTTGTATATTAATCTACTGCATTTGTAATTGGTATTTTATCGCTCTTTGGTAGAAATTAAAATTATTCTCGTGAGCACATACTTTCTTTTTTTCAACAAGATCAAACAATAATCACCCAAGAAGATCCTAAAGGCTTTACTTGGCACAAACACTAATTAAAACATAAAAACACAATCATAACAGAGGATAGATGATTTATTTATTACTAAACAGGAACAAAAAGCAAAGAACAAAATAAAATTGGGTTGCCTCCCAACAAGCGCTATCGTTTAACGCCCCTAGCTAGGCATAAAAGCAAAAATAGATCTAGGTATTGTCATCTTTGGTATGCAATTCTTCAATTGAACACTTATAACCTTTAGGAGGTTCTTTGTTTTTGCTAATGATCAAACTCCTAGGTAGGAAATCAAGAAATTCATTTGTAGCAAAAGGTTCCTTAATGATATCTAAAAAGTTGGGGTGAACACTTATTGATTTGAGATCTTCATTTTTCTTAATAGAAGATTCACCCTTATTTTTAGGAACATAGATAAATTTGGCAACTTTGGTAGGAGGAGGATTTGAGGTGTTTTTAACGGTAGAGAAAGCGGACCCCAAGTTCGTAATAATATCTTCGAGTTTATCAATTATATTGGAATCTTGATCTATCTTTTCATTGAGTATGGGTTCCTTTTCCTTAAGATTTTTTAGAGTAACTCCTACCTTAGATCCATATTGAGTAATTTGGTTGTGGGTCTTTTTATCCAAATTTTCAATTAACTCTACAGTGGCAATTTTATTTTCAATAATATCAAGCATTTGCATCACATGTTCCAAAGTTAAAATAGTTGCATTGACCAAAAGAGGTGGTGGGCCTAACAAATCTATCATAACATTATAAGAATCAAAAGTATGGCTTCCCAAGAAATTCCCTCCGGTAATGGTGTCAAGAACATATTTGTACCAAGGAGTGATGCCTACTTAAAAATTGCGAAGAAGAACATAAGTAGATTGCTGTTTAATAGATCTATTTTGAGCATTTCAAATTCTATACCAAGCATCTTTTAGGTTTTCTCCCTCCCTTTGATTAAAATTAAGAACTTCATTATCGGGAGTGTTAACAATGATAGGAGAACTGGCCATGAGGAAAATAAACGATCTAACACACAAGCACACAAGAAGCGAGTGAAAAAGAGGTGAACGGAAAAGGGGCGAATAAACGGCAAAGGTGAAGTGGGGGAGAGGAAAACGAGAGGCAAATGGCAAATAATGTAATGCGAGGGAGAAGAGTTTGTCATGGGTACTTGGTATATCTTGACTTGAGCGTAGATCTCCCCGGCAACAGCACCAGAAATCCTTCTTACTACCTCTTGAGCATGCGTTGGTTTTCCCTTGAAAAGGAAAGGATGACGCAGCAAAGCAGCGTAAGTATTTCCCTCAGTTTTTTAGAACCAAGGTATCAATCCAGTAGGAGATTACACGCAAGTCACCTAGTACCTGCACAAACAATCTAGAACCTTGCTACCAAGGTGATAAAGGGGTTGTCAATCCCTTCACGGCCACTTGCAAAAGTGAGATCTGATAAAGATAATAAGATAAATATTTTTGGTATTTTTGTTGTATAGATTGAAAAGTAAAGATTGCAAGATAAAATAAATAGTAAACTAGAATTGTAGATCGGAAACTTATATGATATAAAATAGACCCGAGGGCCATAGGTTTCACTAGTGGCTTCTCTCATGATAGCATGTATTACGGTGGGTGAACAAATTACTGCCTAGAAATTGATAGAAAAGCGCATAGCTATGAGAATATCCAGGCAATGATTATGAAATATAGGCATCACGTCCGTGTTAAGTAGACCGAAACGATTCTGCATCTACTACTATTACTCCACACATCGACCGCTATCCAGCATGCATCTAGAGTATTAAGTTCATAAGAACAGAGTAATGCTTTAGGCAAGATGACATGATGTAGAGGGATAAACTCAAGCAATATGATATAAACCCCATCGTTTTATCCTCGATGGCAACAATACAATACGTGCCTTGCTGCCCCTACTATCACTGGGAAAGGACACCGCAAGATTGACCCAAAGCTAAGCACTTCTCCCATTGCAAGAAAGATCAATCTAGTAGGCCAAACTAAACCTATAATTCAAAGAGACTTGCAAAGATATCAAATCATGCATATAAGAATTCATAGAAGAACCAAATATTGTTCATAGATAAACTTGATCATAAATCCACAATTCATCGGATCTCGGCAAACCCACCGCAAAAGAATATTACATCGAATAAATCTCCAAGAACATCGAGGAGAACTTTGTATTAAGAACCAAAGAGAGAGAAGAAGCCATCTATCTAATAACTATGAACCCGAAGGTCTATAGTAAAGTACTCACACATCATCGGAGAGGCTATGGTGTTGATGTAGAAGCCCTCCGTGATCGATTCCCCCTCTGGCAAATCGCTGGAAAAGGTCCCCAGATGGGATCTCATGGGTACAGAAGGTTGCGGCGATGGAAAAGTGGTTTCGTGGCTCCCCTGGATGTTTTTAGGGTATAAGAATAAATATACGCTAAAGAAGTATGTCGATGGAGCTACAAGGGGCCCACGAGTGTGGGGGGCGCGCCCTCTTACCTCGTGGCCGCCTGTTGCATCTCTGACATCCACTCCAAGTCTCTTGGATTGTGTTTGTTCCAAGAAATTTCCTCGCGAAGGTTTCGTTCCGTTTGGATTCCATTTGATATTCCTTTTCCGCGAAACACTGAAATAGGCAAAAAAACAGAAACTGGCACTGGGCCTCCGGTTAATAGGTTAGTCCCAAAAATAATATAAAATAGCATATTAAAGCGCATTAAACATCCAAAACAGATAATATAATAGCATTGAACAATCAAAAATTATAGATACGTTGGAGACGTATCATGCTCCTGCCTTTCCTTCATAAATTCTAGTGAATTGTGCTATCTAATTTTACCATGCAATTTGTTGCTCTAGTGTATATGTTCTATATGTCGTGCAGTGTGGTGCTCACTTATTAACTGTTTGGTTAATTAGTTGTCTTCTTCAGTTAATGATTTGGTTCAATTCTGCATATATGACGTACAATTCTTCAGGCTGCAATTTTGTATTGTCTTCCATGTAAGAAATTAATCGAATTTATCTTTATAAAATACATGAGAAATGAATACAATTGCTATATATTTCCAAGTTGTCAAGCATGCTTGGTTTGGTTATACATTTTGCAATGTGGTGCTCAGTTAATGTTTGGTTCATTTGTGTTGTGGTGTTTAGTTAACTGTTTGGTTCAATTCTACAATGTGATGTTCAATAGTTGTGGGTGCATTCTATTATTGTATACCATGTGAGGAATAAATTGAATTTGGCTATAGTAAATGCATGAGAAACAAATACAATTGCTATATTTCCAAGTTGTTAAGCATGCTTGGTTTGGTTAACTATCTGATCTTCTATTAGAAGTATGTTATATTGTGCAATGTGGTGCTCAGTTAATGTTTGGTTCATTTGTTGTGGTGTTTAGTCAACTGTTTGGTTCAATTTTGCAATGTGATGTCCAATTGTCGTGGGTAGAATTTTGCATTGTTGTGCATGTGAGGAATAAATCGAATTTGGCTGCAGTTAATACATGAGAAACATATACAAGTGCTATATTTCCTAGTTCTTAATCATGCTTGGTTTGGATAAATGGGTTTTTCATGTGGCTTGAATTAATCCGGTGAATTTGCAATATGGTTATTTTTCATCAACATATTTTACTAATAGCATGCGAACCCTTACTTAACCTGATGGGTAATTACCTTATATGTGTTGCAGGGAAACAATGGGAAGCACTGAGGTTTACAATCGAGGTTAGCACGTGCATGGTCCGTTGTCTAATAGCAAATTATTGTGCAATTGCAGGAACCATTCTAATATTTAGGTTTTTAACAATTTGGCTTTGCACATGTAGGTCCTGCAGTCAGAGGTTTTGACCCACTGTTCGACCCTTTTTGCATATGGGGAAATGAGTTGTCCATGAATATCAATCAAGTCAAGAAACTCAGAAAGATTGTTATGATAAAGAAATTAGCAACAAAAAACAACAAGATCTTTGTCTGCACAATGAAGAAAACATCTGTTCACTACAAGATGGTACTAACTATTATACCTTGCATTTTTTTATTCGTTTTCCCCATTTCCAATATAGAGAAGATATTTATGCACATCCTTGTTTTCAGGCCTTTCCAAAGCAGTTCACTGATGATTACCTCTCAAACCACCTCTATGGTCACGAGGCGAGGAAGGTTTTCTGTAGCGACCCGACCTCAGACGGTCAAGTCTCTGTGCTTAAGTGTCATCCCTGGATCGGTATGCTGACACACATAGTACTCGAGGATTTATAACAGAGGTAAATCAAATGTATAAAGTAACGTAAATACTATTACCTCAATCCAAATAGCGGAAGTAACAACAAGGTTGTGGATTCCCATCAACACCAACGGAAAAGTTAAGTGTAGAAATCGTAACCCTAACATATCACTTACTCGTCGTAAGATTCCTGCAACATGAGATGTTGCAGCGACAAAGGGTCGGTACATTGAATGTACTGGCAAATTCACACCATATGATAATGATGAATAATAGCTATCAGTACATGCATATTTGGCTGGTGGAAAGCTCTAAGTTTAATTTTTGCATAAAGCCAATTTTCCCTACCTCAAAGGAATATATTTTATTAAACTACAAAGTTGGTCAAAAACATTGAGAAGGTTCCTCCAACTCAATCCCAAAGTAATAATTATAACCCAACAATTTAATTAAGTAAAGTGATGAGATCAACATGATAATCCAAGAACCAGATACTCAAGATGTCCATAACCGGGGACACGGCTAACCATGATTAGTTTGTACACTCTCCAGAGGTTTGCACACTTTTCTCCACAAGACTCGATCTCCTCCATTGGATTTCTCGCACTACATGGTGTTTGAGAAACGGATGACCGAGACACAGTTTTTCAGAAGCATTAACTCTGACCCCAAGTAGACCGTACCAACCTACATCCCCTACATCTGCTAGCCTACCACTGGAAGAGGTCATGCAACTTACTCCACTATGCTAGAGCCCATAATAGCTTGTGGTTGCACACGGAAGTTTCTAGCATGAATAATCTTATGATCCCTTTGAACCTAGGTGGCATTCCATAGGGTGATCACACGGGTACTCCGGGATCCCCTTGGGCAAGCACTCGGTTCTCTAGGTGCCCGGGCAAGTCCACTGGCATATCCCCAATGTGCCCCAACCAATCCACCCACATGTGTATTAAAGTAGCCACCCTAAGTTAAACCTTAGTTAACAATAATCTCTCACATCTTTCATGAATTCTCTCAAATCAATCCACGTCTACGAGCATAGCATAACAGTATGAGCATAACGTAAAAGTAACTCCCAAGGTTTGAATGCAGGACAATAGGTTCCTACCTCATCAACTACTTCCCAATACCCACATGTTATCAATTCCTAACCATGCAATGTTTGAGGGTGAAACTAATGCATAAAAACTGGGTATGAAAGTATGATCAAAGTGTGAACTTGCCTCCTACTGTTGATGAAGATGATTCGCACTCATAACTCCTGACAGTTCTACTCGTCACACTCCGGTCAATCTATCGTAAGCAAGCAATTACGTACATAAGCACTCATGCAAAAGAATCGAAGAAAAGATCTCGGAAATCTTTGAAAATAGACAAATAACTCATGCAACAGAAAATAATTTATAACAGTATCAAAATTATGTGAATTTGGCCTTATCACCAAGTTTAGGTCAAGGGCTTCGATTTGCAAAAAGAATTAACTCAATCGGAGTTACGAAACTCAAGTTATGATCAAAAGAAGTTTGAACATGAATCTGAACAAATTTGAAAATTTGAAAATTTAAAAAAGTTGATGTGACAGGTTCATTGGATAGGTGAAAAGAAGAAAAAACTATATGCGCTGGTTTCATCTAATTTGGATGAACGAGTAAAAAGTTATGGCTATTTGAAAATTTAGGATCAAGTTGTTTTACGAAGGAAAAATAGGTATGGCTAAAGGAATTCTAGGTCTAATGTATAAATACAGAGATTAATTGATAATCTAATTATTCTACGGTAGAGAAAAGACGACTTCGAAGAGAGGAGACAATTTCCACAAGTCCCGCCGGAGAGGATTTTTTTTTAATAAATCTTGTCAAACCAAAATATTGATTTAACCCGAATCAAATGATTTTTGGAGGCTCTATGGGTCTATATTTATAGGTGGAAAAGAGGTTTAGGGGTCAAACGCTAGGTAATGTGGGACTAAACATATACGTACGTAGATGAAATTTGAAATAAGATCATGGGCTAAAAATTCGGCTCGGTCGTGCGCGCTGTAGTTTTTTTAAAACAAAATTCGGTCAAATAAAAAAAGGCTGGCTGGGCCTGTCCCATGTAGGGGAGAAGAAAAAATGATGGGGCGCCCGATGCCACTATGATGCGCACGTGGGCGTTAGTTTCCACGTGCACGTGCTGTTTTTTTAGAAACAGAAATGGAAAAAATAATGAAAATAAAAGTAAAATTATATATAAGCATATTATATATCGAAATTTTCAGAAAAAGATTTTCTATAACTGGAACACTCTTCTAGTGTGAAATAAAACCCAAAGAAAATTCAAATAATTCAAACAGTGCTACTTCTACAATAAAACCCAATAAAAATCATTTTAGAAATACCAAAATGCTTTCAAAATTATTTCTCTCCAATTTTCTGATGTAGGGAATCATTTTACCCTATTATCCATTTATTTTATTTTTGGACAAAAATAATTTGAATAAAACCCAAATAACTCCAAATTAAAAATAATTTCAAAGGGACTTTAAATTTGATTCTTTTAAACTTCCAACTCATATTTCATATGTTTTGAAGAAGTCATTTTATCTTCTCTCATGAAAATCATTGAGTTGCTTAAAGTTTATAAATTTGAAATATTTCCATATGAAATTCAAACCTTTTCAACAACCCTTTTCATTTATTTAAATGGAAGAAGTCATGTCATCTTCTCTCTAGGGTTTTGTGATGAAATAAATTTGAATTCTTGGAGATCAGAAAGCAAGGTGAAAGTTTAGGGAAAGTCATTTTATTCCCTCTCATTTAACTTTCAGAAAGTTTCGAATTTCACTCAATTTTACACAAGCAACCACACCACAATCAAAAAAAATCTATTTATTTAATATAACATTCCAAAATTTAGAATTTTGGGATGTTACAAACCTACCACCCTTAAAATGAATCTCGCCCTCGAGATTCGGAGAGGCTAGCAACAATTAGGTTGGGTTCGCAGTCTTATCAAAATCCATAGATTGTCACAGGGGTCTGGGGTGCTACCACCCTTAGAAGCATTGTTACGATTCCATCAAAACTCATATACTCAATCCTTATGGTTGATAGTGTCGGTCTTCTCAAATTCTCGGGAAAATTCCTTCTTTGGGCTCTTTCGGTAGTGGCATAACCTTTACCGCAATTCTTCTGTCCTTCCAAATTAGTAAGGTCCTTCTGAGACTAGGTATTCTTAGCTGACAGGATCTGGCGCCAATACTAAACAACTATCGATATCTCATGGTGGTCATCAAACAATTTGACTGGGTCCCTGCAGAAAACGGGTCTAGGCTTGAACCTCACCGTATGACCTACGGTTGGCAACAGCTGCCTTGTACAAGGGGAAAAATTGTCATACCATTCTAAGGTTCAAACAAGGTTTTGATCGTCGTCGCTCTACTATGGGTAAGTCACTCAGATTTACCATCCCATATAGCAAGGTGAATAATAAGAGTAAGTCGGTATGGTGACTCTCAAATCTATCCCGTACCCAAATCATTACCTTGTATATGGTTTAGCGAATCTCGCATTCTAACACTCGATCATCCTCACAAGCATTGCAGAATTTCTCTTGTCGACGAATCAAGTTCAGATAAATCCATTGATTCTGCAAGCCAAACAAACATCTATCGTTTCTTCACAACTCTCAGGTTTTGCGTAAACTCCTATAAGATCATCTGTTAACAAAATCGTAACTTCTTCGAGGGTTTTTCCTTCAGCAAGAGTGTGCTTGCTTCTCGACAGGTCCTGGGGCCTGTGGGTTACGGCCCATCTCTTCACTTGTAAACCTTGAACTCATCATCGGGGCAACTGATCATTATTCCAACATCCAACTTCCTAGAATTCTTAAATCCATCCAATTGTACTGTCTCCCTTCCTTCTATTTGTACCAAACTGAGACGTGATTACTCAGACTCATCATGAAGTTACAATTGCTCCATATTACCAACATTATACCTCCTTTATATCCAATAGTACTTCATCCCTCCATATTCTTGGGGTATACCACATATCGAGATAAAACTCCTACTTATTTTTTCCGTAGTCCACTTCGTGGAATATCATTATCCTTTCCAAAGGTCAGGTGTCCTCACAGGGTACTACCACCCTTGAAATGCACAAATTCATCCATAGACCATATTTCTCATATCCTCGAAAATGGTCAAAATCTTTCTTCATAGAGTAACAACTCATAAAATCCAAATAGTACCCACGATACTAACTTTATTGATTCTCAAAGTATTACAATCTCCTGCACTTCCATTACATGCCTCAATTCAATGCCTCAATATAAAGGAAAATGTTCTCACTACTACTACTATACTTCTCACAAACACAACTAATTATCACAAGTCTCCTTCTCCTTGGGACAATCTCTGGCAAAGTGCCCTGCTTCATCACAACGAAAACATATTACTTCTCACATGTCTCGAGGTTTCCACATGATTACATAGCCTCCTTGGGTCCTCAGCTTCCTTTTTTTGGGCAACTGTTGAAGTAGTGCCCTGACTCCTTGCACCTGAAACAGGTAATATGACTCAGGTCCTTCCTGGTATCCAATCTACTTCTCTTCCTGGACTTTTCCGTTCCAATCAGAGCTTCTATTTCCTATGGGTCATACTCTACTTTCTCTGTCGGGAATTCTAGTAGATCCCCATTCAGACAATTTTGGGAGATGTGTCCTTCTTCTCAACATGAATAGCATGACTTGGTGCATGGTTTAATTGGGTCTTCTTTGGGTGTGTCCTCCACCTCTTCCTTCACCACAGGTTCTTCTAAAATTTCCATGAGGGCTCCTTTCATTGCTTCTTTCTGTTGCTGTATGTTCTTTGTACCATGGGGTAAATGTGACACTGAGAAGGGTAGTGGGTAGTTCCTTCACACAAGAAACAAGTAATCTGCCTAGTTGTGCATTCTTCAGTTGGGTGACTTCTTTCACAATTAGGGCATTCATCCTTGTGTTCTTTATGGTTGTGTCTTATTTCTCCAC